>NC_092735.1:19812788-20013562 GCF_047496885.1 Scyliorhinus torazame | reverse complement strand
GGGGCGCCCTCCAGTATCGGTCAGATAGGGTCGACCGCATCATTGTGGTGTGCTGCGTCCTGCACAACATAGCCCAACAGAGGGGCGATGTGCCGCAGGCAGAGGAGGGCGGAGTGGAGGAGCAGCAGGAAGAGGCGCAGTCCTCCCCAGATGAGGGGGCTGGGGGCAATAGTCAGGGCAGACGGGCTAGACACGGGCGGGTGGCTGTCCACCGTTACCGGCTGGGCCAGCGGGCACGGGACAGGCTGATAGACGCCCGCTTCACTGACTAGATGGGCGTCGGAATCGGGTAGTATGGCCACAGACCGCACACCATGGCAACACCCGACCACCCACACCCCCCACCCATCCACCCACCCAGGACTCTCACCCCCCTCCCCAACCCCACCCACCCCACCGCATGCACACCACCCCCCCATTGCCGATCCACCTGCGGCACAACGGCCGTGCTCACACAGTTGCCGGTGGACGCGTGTCTATTGCAGGCCATGGAGGATGATGACAACCCGCCCTGCGATGAGCTCCTGGCTCCACATCGTTGGACTATGTCTGACCCATGGCCACAGTACCACCATCCACCCGGACCATCCCTGCATGCGGCTGTGACACTGCAGCGCACGGTCCCGTCCTCTGCCCGGGGGGATGTTGATGGCGGCCCAGGAGGAAGGGGGCAGACCTCACCTAGGGCTGAGGTAAGACCACCCCTCACACACACACTTGCGCTCAACGTACATGACACCCCCCGCACGCTTTGGACAGAGCACAAAGGCAGCTTCTGTAGGTGTAACATTGACTTTAATAACCAAAGGAGTTCATGCACGTGCCCTAGCCCCTAAAAATCCATCTGTGCCCTGCACCCGTGCCAACTTATTCAGTGTCTAGTTGTTTGGCCTTACGGGCTCTTTGACTACGTCTACGTGGTTCCCAGACGGTACAGCAGAACTGGAGGTGGACTCCTGTGATTCCTGCCCTCTGACACGGGATCCCTTTGGCGGCCGTTTCCTGGGGCGTCCTGGCCTAGATGGGCCAGGCTGCGGTCCCGGGCGACTGGGATGGCGAGCTGCCAGCCTGTCCTGCCCATTGCCCACCCGATGCACCTGGGACAGAAGGGGGGGAGCCCGAGGTGTTGAGGTGTTCCGGACCTCCCCTACAATGGGACCAGGAACGGGCCCCAGCACCTCCTCCTCCCTCGGGGTGCCCGATGGCCCCCAGGCCTCTCCATGGGTGGAGGATGCGAACGGACTGGCCATCCGCCGCCCCCCCCCCGACATCTGGCGCTGCCAGTCCTGGAGGCCTGTGCTGGTATCGACAGGGGTCTGCAGGTTTGCAGCCATGGAGCTCAGGGGGTTGGCAATCCCTGTCTGTGACTATGCAACAGCGGCTCGCACATGGGCAATGACGCCGATGCCCTCAGCGATGGCCTGCAGAGATTGGGCTATGGACTGCTGAGACTGGGCCATGGCCTGCAGAGATTGGGCTATGGACTGCTGAGACTGGGCCATGGCCTGCTGAGACTGGGCTATGGCCTTCAGAGACTGTGCCATGGAGTTGAGCCCCTCTGCCATCTGCCGCTGATGCTGGCTCATGGCCTCCTGTGAGAGGGCAGCCATGTCCTGGGCCACAGACGCCGCCTGCACGGAAAGCCCCAGGGCCTCGCAAACCGCTCCCCATGTCTGACACCGTCGCACCCATTGCCTCCACCGCGGACGCCACCCATGCGGTGTCGGCCTGGGTGGCACGCATGACCGGCACCACTGCCAGCTCCTGGACGCCGGTGGACTCCTCCACCTGCGACTGCAGCCGCCGCAAGCTGGCGTCACCCTCTTCGCTCGTCTCAGGTTCGGTGGTTGCATCGGACCTATGGGTGGGTGTGGTAACTCCAGGAACCCGGGACCATCTGGGCGGCAGATGTTCGCATGCGCCGGGCTGCCCTCCGACCGCCCGGCCCCTCTGCTGCTCCTACCTCCACCTGCTGTACCGGGACGGCTGTGTTGTGCGCACCAGTGAGTGTACCAGACGCCTCATCACTAAAGTGCCCAACCGAGGTGAGCGTCTCTGCGATGGTGGGAGGGTGTTGGTGACAGCAGTGGCGTTGTGTCGTGCGCATCGTCCGACTCTGAGTCCATGGTACTTCGGTGTGGCGGTTCGTCTCCGCCCATCCAATCTGTGTCACTGTCCTGTATTTCGGTTTCCTGGGTAGGGGTGTCCTGGGTAGGGGTGTCCTGGGTAGTGGTTTCGTGGCTCGGCTGTGACGGGGGCCTGTGGCTGCCCCTCTCGTCGCTGGGTGGCACACGCCTGCGTCGCCGCACCCGCATGAGACGGGGGCACCGTCTCCCCTGTTGCTCCAGGTCTCTCCGTCTCCTGTGGTCTCCGAGGGGCATTGTGTGGGCATCGCATGCCAGAAGGTCCGGGTCTCTCCGTCTCCCGTGGTCTCCGAGGGGCATCCTGCAGGCGGTCTGCATCTGCGGGGATGGGTGCCCTCGACGTTTGCTCCTGCGATACACAATGAAGCATGCATGGTTAGACACGCAGGCAGTGATCAGGTGATATGGGGGAGGGGGGATATGGGGGAGGGGGGATATGGGGAGGGGGGATATGGGGAGGGGGGATATGGGGGAGGGAATATGGGGGAGGGGGGGAAAGGGGGATATGGGGGAGGGGGGATATGGGGGAAGGGGGATATGGGGAGGGGGCTATGGGGAGGGGGGATATGGGGGAGGCGGGATATGGGGGAGGGGGAATATGGGGAGGGGAGGGGGATATGGGGGAGGGGGGATATGGGGGAGGGGGGATATGGGGGAGGGGGATATGGGGAGGGGATATGGGGAGGTGGGATATGGGGAGGGGGGGATATGGAGGAGGGGGTATATGGGGAGGGGGTATATGGGTGAGGGGGATCATGGGGAGGGGGGATATGGGGGAGGGGGGATGTGGGGGAGGGGGGATATGGGGGAGGGGGGATATGGGGAGGGGGATATGGATATCGGGTAGGGGGGGGGGGCTCACCCTGGCTGCCCTGATGAGGTCGTTCACCTTCTTGTGGCACTGGGGTGCCTGTCCGTGGTGTTAGGGCCACAGCGGTGACGCCTCTGCCACCTCCCTCCACAGACACCGGCTGTGGCGTGGGGCGACTCTGCGGCCGTGTCTGGGATACTGGGCCTCCCTCCTCTGCTCCAATGCGTCCAGGAGCGCCTCAATGTCGCGGGACTGGAACCTCGGGGCTGAGCGGCGGGCGGCTATCCGGTCGGGTCTTCTGGTCGGGTGGGGGGAGCAGCGCGTCTTATGCGCCGTTACGCCGTGCGGCTTGCATGACACCGCACAGTGTGAGCCAGCGTGGATAGCGTCACGTCGCTGCTAGCCCATTCCAGGCCGGAGACTTGCGCCGTTTTTGGCGCCGGTCGGCGGACATCGCGCGATAACGGAGAATTTCACCCCAGATGCGGTGACCATCTCAGGGGGCTCGGAGGCCTGCGGAGACCCCGGGTGGTCGGGGCAGCCCCTGGCACCCTGGGCAAGAGGCACAACCAGGGTGTGGGGGCAAGTGCCAAGGTGCCAAAGAGGAATTTGCGAGGAGGAATTGCCAAGGAGAGGGAGCATGGTCAAAAAGAAGGTGATTGAGGGGGGACTGAAGGGGAGAATGGTGGGGCTGAAAATGAGGGGTTCTTAAAGGAGGGGGCAAAAAAGGTTACCCTGATCCCTGAGGAGCTGGCTTGGGGTCTTCAGGTCCTGACATCTGTTTTCCGGGGGGAATTTCCCCAACTTCCAAAAAATGACTGATTGCAATGTGGGGCGTCATTCTCCGACCCCCCGCCGGGTCGGAGAATGGCCGTTGGCCGCCGTGAATCCCGCCCCCCGCCCCCGCCGAAGTCTCCGAAGGGAGAAAAGTCGGCGGGGCGTTAATGGCGCCGCTGCCGCGGAGAATGTCACGGGTCTGCGCAAGGCAGCCGATTTTCGCCTGCCGATATTCTCCCTTCCGGATGGGCCGAAGTCCCGTCGACGTGATGACCGTTCACGTCGACGTCAATCAAACCTCCTTTTCATCGGCGTGACCCGGTGCTCCAGGCTCACGCCGACCAGCGAGGAGGTGAGTGACGGCCTGGGGGGTTGGCTCTGGGCAGGAAATGGCGTGGCCGCAGACTGATTGCGTGAGGAGAGGTGTGTCTCGGCTTGTGTGTGTGTGCGGCGGGGGGGGGGGGGGGGGGGTGGTTAGAGTAGGCTGGGCTCCGGGGGAGTGCCGGGAGGGGGTCCGTGCCGGGGTGGAGGTTGGGTGTTGGGGAGGGGGTCCGTGCCGGGGTGGAGGATGGGGGGGTCCGTGCTGGGGTGGATGTTGGGGGTTGGGGAGGGGGTCCGTGCCGGGGGTGGAGGTTGGGGGGGTCCGTGCTGGGGTGAGGTTGGGGGTTGGGGAGGGGGTCCGTGCCGGGGTGGAGGTTGGGGGGGGGTCGGTGCTGGGGTGGAGGTTGGGGTTGGGGAGGGGGTCCGTGCCGGGGTGGAGGTTGGGGGGGGGGTCCGTGCTGGGGTGGAGGTTGGGGAGGGGGGTCCGTGCCGGGGTGGAGGTTGGGGAGGGGGTCCGTGCCGGGGTGGAGGTTGGGGGGGGGTCCGTGCTGGGGTGGAGGTTGGGGAGGGGGTCCGTGCCGGGGTGGAGGTTGGGGGAGGGGGTCCGTGCCGGGGTGGAGGTTGGGGGGGGGTCCGTGCTGGGGTGGAGGTTGGGGGTTGGGAGGGGGTCCGTGCCGGGGTGGAGGTTGGGGGGGGGGTCCGTGCTGGGGTGGAGGTTGGGGTTGGGGAGGGGGTCCGTGCCGGGGTGGGTGATGGGAGGGCAAATGAGTTGGTCCACCTGGCCAGGTGCCAGCCTCCAACAGTTGGACCCATGCGGTCCATGCCACCTGGCTAGGGGGAGGAGGGGATATGGGCAATGATGACATGTCGTCGTTCCCCTCCCCCCCACCAGGCCGTCATGTTTTCAGACCATCCAGCGATGTTGGCCGCCGTGGTGGCAGCCGCTCATGTCTATGTTGCCCTGGATGAGGAGGAGGAGGAGCGTGCCAGAGAGGCGGCGCAGGCTGCCGCAGAGGGGCAGGCGGCAGCCGCCCAGGCTGGAGGGACACCTGACCGACAGGACGAGGAGGGGGGAGGAGGACGTCGTGGCCCCACAGCAACGGAGGCACCCGAGGGCGCCCCGTGTGTACCGGCCCCGGCAGTCATACCAGGACCTCACGGACCGGGAATGCAGGAGGAGACTCCGGATGAGCCGGGAAACCATGGCACACATCTGCCACCTGCTGGCACACCTGTCACCGCGTGGCACTGGCAGGGGACACCCTCTCCCCGTGTCCGTCAAGGTTACGGTGGCCCTGAACTTTTATGCAACGGGGTCATTCCAGGCACCGAGTGGGGACCTGTCCGGCATATCGCAGACATCGGTGCATCGGTGCATCCGGGCAGTGACAGATGCCCTTTATGCCATGGCGCACCGCTACATCCGCTTCCCCGTGGACCGGGCCAGCCAAGATGCCCGGGCCGTGGCTTCTCTGCCGTTGCCGGGTTCCCCATGGTCCAGGGCGCGATCGATGGGATGCACGTCGCCGTGCGGCCACCTGCAGAGAACAGGGCCGTGTTCACTAATAGGAAGGGGACCTATTCAATGAACGTACAGGTGGTCTGCGACCACCGCATGATGATCCTGCACGTCTGCGCCCGTCACCCAGGCAGTGTACACGACTCATTCGTGTTGTCGCGGTCATCCATCCCCGGCATGTACGAGGGACGCCATCCCCGGCTGAGGGGCTGGTTGCTGGGCGACAGGGGCTACCATTGCGATCGTGGCTGATGACGCCTATACGGAGGCCACGCAATGAGGCGGAGAACCGCTACAATGATGCCCATGTAGCGACAAGGGGAGTGATCGAGAGGTGCTTTGGCGTGCTGAAGATGCGTTTCAGGTGCCTGGACCTCTCTGGGGGCGCCCTCCAGTATCGGTCAGATAGGGTCGGCCGCATCATTGTGGTGTGCTGCGTCCTGCACAACATAGCCCAGCAGAGGGGCGATGTGCCGCAGGCAGAGGAGGGCGGAGTGGAGGAGCAGCAGGAAGAGGCCCAGTCCTCCCAGATGAGGGGGATGGGGGCAATGGGTCAGGGCAGACGGGGTAGACACAGGCGGGTGGCTGTCCACCGTTACCTGCTGGCCCAGCGGGCACGGGGACAGACTGATAGACGCCCGCTTCACTGACTAGATGGGCGTGGGAATCGGGTAGTATGGCCACAGACCGCACACCATGACAACAGCCGACCACCCACACCCCCCACCCATCCACCCACCCAGCACCCTCACCCCCCTCCCCAACCCCACACACCCCACCCGCATGCACACCACCCCCCCCACCCCCAATTGCCGATCCACCGGCGGCACAACGGGCCGGGCTCACCCAGTTGCGGGTGGACGCGTGTCTATCGCAGGCCATGGAGGATGATGACAACCCGCCTCCGATGAGCTCCTGGCTCTACATCGTTGGACTATGTCTGACCCATGGCCACAGTACCACCATCCACCCGGACCATCCCTGCATGCGGCTGTGACACTGCAGCGCACGGTCCCGTCCTCTGCCCGGGGGGATGTTGATGGCGGCCCAGGGGGAAGGGGGCAGACTCACCTGGGGCTGAGGTAAGACCACCCGTCACACACACACTTGCGCTCAACGTACATGACACGCCCGCACACTTTGGACAGAGCACAAAGGCAGCTTCGGTAGGTGTAACATTGACTTTAATAACCAAGGAGTTCATGCACGTGCCCTAGCCCCTAAAACTCATCTGTGCCCTGCACCCGTGCCAACTTACTCAGTGTCTAATTGTTTGGCCTTACGGGCCCTTTGACTACGTCTACGTGGTTCCCCAGACGGTACAGCAGAACTGGAGGTGGACTCCTGTGATTCCTGCCCTCTGACACCGGATCCCTTTGGCGGCCGTTTCCTGGGGCGTCCTGGCCTAGATGGGCCAGGCTGCGGCCCGGGCGACTGGGATGGCGAGCTGCCAGCCTGTCCTGCCCGTTGCCCACCCGATGCACCTGGGACGGAAGGGGGGGAGTCCGAGGTGTCGCGGTGTACCGGGACCTCCCCTACAGAGGGAGCCGGGACGGACCACACCACCTCCTCCTCCCTCGGGGTGCCCGATGGCCCCCAGGCCTCTACATGGGTGGGGGATGCGAACGGACTGGCCATCCGACACGCCCCCGACATCTGGCGCTGCCAGTCCTGGAGGCCCGTGCTGGTATCGACAGGGGTCTGCAGGTTTGCAGCCATGGAGCCCAGGGGGTTGTCGAACCCTGTCTGCGACAGTGCGACGCCAGCTCGCACATGGCCACTGGCACCGATGCCCTCAGCGATGGCCTGCTGAGACTGGGCCATGGCCTGCAGAGACTGGGCCATGGCCTGCAGAGACTGGGCTATGGCCTGCTGAGACTGGGCCATGGGCCTGCTGAGACTGGGCCATGGCCTGCTGAGACTGGGCTATGGCGTTGAGCGCCTCTGCCATCTGGCGCTGGCACTGGCTCATGGCCTCCTGTGAGAGGGCAGCCATTTCCTGGGCCACAGACGCCGCCTGCACGGAAGGCCCCAGGCCTCGCAAACCATTCCCCATGTCTGACGCCGTCGCACCCATTGCCTCCACCGCGGACGCCACCCGTGCGGTGTCAGCCTGGGTGGCACGCATGACCGGGACCACTCCCAGCTCCTGGACGCGGGTGGACTCCTCCACCTGCGACCGCAGCCGCCGCAAGCCACCCGTCACCCTATTCGCTCGTCTCCGTGTCGGTGGTTGCATCGGATCTATGTGTGGGTGTGGTAACTGCAGGAACCCGGGATCCATCTGGGCGGCAGATGTTCGCTTGGCCTGGGCTGCCCTCCGACCGCCCGGTCCCTCTGCTGCTCCTACCTCCACCTGCTGTACCGGACGGCTGTGTTGTGCGCACCAGTGAGTGTACCAGACGCCTCATCACTAAAGTGCCCAACCGTGGTGAGTGTTTCTGCGATGGTGGAGGGTGTTGGTGACAGCAGTGGCGTTGTGGCGTGCTCTTCGTCCCACTCTGAGTCCATGCCACTTTGGGGTGGGGGTACGTCTCCACCCATCCACTCTGAGTCACTGTCCGGTATTTCGTCTTCCCGGGTAGGGGTGTCCTGGGTAGTGCTGTCCCGGGTAGTGCTGTCCCGGGTAGTGCTGTCCCGGGTAGGGGTGTCCTGGGTAGTGGTGTCCCGGGTAGGGGTGTCCTGGATAGTGGTGTCCTGGGTAGTGGTGTCCTGGCTCGGATGTGACGGGGGCCTGTGGCTGCCCCCCTCATCGCTGGGTGGTCGCTCCCGCACGTGACGGGGGTGTCGTCTCCCTGTTGCTCCAGGTCTCTCCGTCTCCCGTGGTGTGCGAGGGGCATCCTGCGGGCGTCGCATGCTGGAGGGTCCGGGTCTCTCCATCTCCCGTGGTCTCCGAGGGGCATCCTGCGGGCGTCGCATGCTGGAGGGTGCGGGTCTCTCCGTCTCCCGTGGTCTCCGAGGGGCATCCTGCGGGTGTCGCATGCTGGAGGGTGCGGGTCTCTCCGTCTCCTGTGGTCTCCGAGGGGCATCCTGCGGGCGTTGCATGCTGGAGGGTGCGGGTCTCTCCGTCTCCTGTGGTCTCCGAGGGGCATCCTGCGGGCGTCGCATGCTGGAGGGTGCGGGTCTCTCCGTCTCCTGTGGTCTCCGAGGGGCATCCTGCGGGCGGTCTGCATCTGCGGGGATGGGTGCCTGGACGTTTGGTCCTGCGATACACAATGAAGCATGCATGGTTAGACATCAGGCAGTGATCAGGTGATACGGGGGAGGGGGATATAGGGGAGGGGGGATATGGGGACAGGCTGTTGGTGGCTCACTTGCTCGTGGGGCCCCGACCTCTGCATCAGCAACCTCCCGGTCCTCAGGTCCGCCAGCCAGTTCCAGGGCCCTTTCCTCGTGTACGGTCAGTGGCCTCTCATCAGCGGGCCCTCCTCCAGTCCTCACATGCTCCCTATTGTTGTGTGCGCGCTTCTCCTGTGGGGGGGGGGAGGGTGGCAGGGGTAAAAGGCAACAGTGTTAGGCAGGTATATGAATGCACGCCATCGGTTGCGCGTGCATTGCAGAGGTTAAGGTTAGGGCTGGATTCACTTGGGGATATGGGGGATATGTGGGAGGGGGGATATGGGGGAGGGGGGATATGGTGGAGGGGGGATATGGGGGGAGGGGCGATATGGGGGAGGGGGGATATGGGGGAGGGGGGATATGGGGGAGGGGGGGATATGGGGGAGGGGGGATATGGGGGAGGGGGGGATATGGGGGAGGGGGGATATGGGGGATGGGGCGATATGGGGATATGGGGGGAGGGGGGATATGGGGAGGGGGGGATATGGGGAGGGGGGATATGGGGGAGGGGGGATATGGGGAGGGGGGATATGGGGTATATGGGGGAGGGGGGATATGGGGAGGGGGGATATGGGGGAGGGGGGATATGGGGGAGGGGGGATATGGGGGATATGGGGGAGGGGGGTATGGGGGAGGGGGGGATATGGGGGAGGGGGGATATGGGGAGGGGGGATATGGGGAGGGGGGATATGGGGGAGGGGGGATATGGGGAGGGGGATATGGGGGAGGGGGGGATATGGGGGAGGGGGGATATGGGGAGGGGGGATATGGGGGAGGGGGGATATGGGGGAGGGGGGATATGGGGGAGGGGGGATATGGGGGAGGGGGGATATGGGGGAGGGGGGATATGGGGGATATGGGGAGGCTCACCCTGCCTGCTCTGACGAGGTCGTTCACCTTCTTGTGGCACTGGGTGCCTGTCCGTGGTGTTAGGGCCACAGCGGTGACGGCCTCTGCCACCTCCCTCCACAGACGCCGGCTGTGGCGTGGGGCAACTCTGCGGGCCGTGCCCGGGATACAGGGCGTCCCTCCTCTGCTCCACCGCGTCCAGTGAGCGCCTCCACATCGCGTGACTCGAACCTCGGGGCTGAGCGACGGCCAGCCATCAAGTTGGGTGTTGCGGTCGGTGTGTTCCGGTCGGGTGGGGGGGAGCTGCGCGGCCTTATGAGCCGTCACGCCGTGCAGCGCGTATGACGCTGCACGGTGTGAACCACTGCGCAAGCGCGGATCCCGTTACGTCGCTGCTAGCCCATTTCGGGCCGCAGACTATCGGCCCATTTTTATGACGTGACGCAAGTGGGATTTGCGCCGTTTTTGCGCCGATCGGCGGAGTTTCCGCCGATAACGGAGAATTTCGCCCGTGAATTCAGTTGGAGTAGCCGGCAGGATCCTCATCGGTTTTTCCCACCCAAAATGGCACTTAGGGCTGGATTCTCCAGTCCCTCAGCCGCGTGATTCCCGATCGCTGCCGGCACGATTGAAGCCAACCCCAAACCATCGGAAAACCCACAGGCGAGGGTACGTTATTGCCGGGACGAGAGATTCCCACCACCAGCGAAAGGTCAGGGAATTCCGGAGTTAGTCATTTTTTGGGAGAATTCTGCCCGATTATCATTTCAGCATTTCCTCTGTGAAGTCCCCCCGGGATCTTCACAGGTTTCAATGATGTCACCTTGCGGAGTCTCTGAAATAAACACAGAGCCCAAGCTTGTTGTGACCCGTTTGGGATGTTTCAGCTCAGTTTGGGAAATATGCAAATCAACGTTTCACAGAAACTTATGAAACCAAGTTTGGGCAAGATCCTCCAACCGTACGGGCCCGAGAAAAAGATGTTTAACTCTTAAGCAGCTATCCGCAGGTTAAAGAGACAAACTGGAATCTAACTGGACAATTGTGACAATGGTAAAGGTGGTGAAATAAAGGTGCGACACAATGCATTCTGGGCTGGACGCCGCCACGTGTTCCTTGGTGCTGCGCCGTTCGCTGAGGGCGGAACTCTCTACCCTCGTCGCTTGTCAACGGGATTTCCCATTGAAGCCACCCCATGTCTCTGGAACCCCATGGGCGGAGTTGCGCTGCCACGGGAAAGGAGAATTCTCACCTCTGGCTTTCTTAAAATATAGAAATAAGGTTTAAAAATGAATAAAGTATACTTGGGTTGGAGCCCAAACCAAGGGTGGGATTCTCCCGTACCCGGCGGGGCGGGGGGGGGGGTCCCGGCGGGATGGAGTGGCATGAACCACTCCGGCGTCGGGCCGCCCCAAAGGTGCGGAACCCTCCGCACCTTTAGGGGCTAGGCCCGCCCCGGAGTGGTTGGCGCCCCCTCCCAGGACCCTGGAGCCCGCCTGCGCCGCCAGGTCCCGCTGGTAAGGGATCTAGTTCAATTTACGCCGGCGGGGCTGGCATAAAACCAGCGGGACTTCGGCCCATCGCGGGCCGGAGAATCACCGGGGGGGGGGGGGGGGGGGGGGAGGCCCGCTGACCGACACGGCGCGATTCCCCCCCCCCCCCCCCCCTCCCCCGGTGCGGGATTCACACCCTCCCCAGAGCTGTACAAAGTTGAGCTGCATTCCCTCAGTGAGGGAAAGCACAATGCTGGGCACGAGCAGGTTTGCACACAGACCACCCAGACATAGTTTTCCGTGGTTATCCAGACCCCTGGACCGTTTCCCCCAAGTCGAGATAGGCGGGCCGCAGAACCCCTGCCCATAGGGTGTGTAGCCAATTAAGGCCCTATTGAGGCCTATTGTCATAGGCCGATTGGTATTTTCCAGTCAGCCGCCAGGTCCCCTGGAGACATTCGGGACCAGCCCAACTGCCTGAAAACACCCTCTCAGCAACAGACCTGGGGGCCTGCACTCTGGGAGACTTTGGGGCCCTTCCTGCCTGTCTGATTTCAGCTGAAGGCCAGACTCTGATGAAACCCTCCCTATACAAAGGTGCCCTGTGCGCTGATAGTCTGTCCTTCATTTAAAATTTTAAAATGTTGGAGATAGGCCGCCACAAAATGGAGGGACCCCTCTCTCTCTCTCTCACCTGAGGACAGCCTGTTGGCGGGCCCCCAATCGGCCCTCCATCTTCAAAGGCCCACCCGCCCTCCCTTTGGCACTATTTTGCCAAACCGGCGAAATTCAAAACCTGGGGATTGTTCCCCACGCGATGCAGGCTCCCTCCCCAACTTGACCCCGAGGTGCCGAGAAGGAAAATACAGGAGGACAGGGAAATAAGAATACTGGCCCGAGCTGCTTTTTCCTACTGGGCCCTGAAGCCCATGAGGAAAATATAGGCTGGAATTCTCTGGCCGTTGGGGTTCTCTGTTCCCGCCGGGAGCTCACCACCACCCTGCAAGCTTCCTGATGGCCATGGGATGGCTTCAATGGGAAACCCCATTGGCAAGCGGCGGGAGCAGAGAATTCCGCTGCCAGCGAACAGCGCGCGCCAAGAAATATGCGTCTGGGAGGCTGGAGAAACCCGTCCCATAATGTCAACTCCTTTGTATTCTGCCCTCATGACATGAAGACTCCTGCAAAGACTCGCACTCAAAGTATCATCTTGCATCATTGACTTTGTCTCTTTATGTGTTTCTTTTATTATTTTCTCAATTATCTTTTTTCCGATTAAGGGGCAATTTAGCGTGGCCAATCCGCCTAACGCGGTTGAATAAACTCGGTTTGTTCTCACTGGAACGACGGAGGTTGAGGGGCGACCTGATAGAGGTCTACAAAATTATGAGGGGCATAGACAGAGTGGATAGTCAGAGGCTTTTCACCGGGGTAGAGGGGTCAATTACTAGGGGGCATAGGTTTAAGGTGAGAGGGGCAAGGTTTAGAGTAGATGTACGAGGCAAGTTTTTTACGCAGAGGGTAGTGGGTGCCTGGAACTCGCTACCGGAGGAGGTGGTGGAAGCAGGGACGATAGGGACATTTAAGGGGCATCTTGACAAATACATGAATAAGATGGGAATAGAGGGATACGGACCCAGGAAGTGTAGAAGATTTTAGTTTAGTCGGGCAGCATGGTCGGCACGGGCTTGGAGGGCCGAAGGGCCTGTTCCTGTGCTGTACATTTCTTTGTTCTTTGTTCTTTAACCTGCACATCTTTGAGTTGTGGGAGTGAAACCCACGCAGACACGGGGAGAATGTGCAAACTCCTACAGGGACAGTGACCCAGGGCCGGGATTCGAACCCGGATCCTCAGCGCCGCAGTGCTAACCACTGCACCGCTTGTTGTCCCCTATATATCTGTTTCTGGAATCCACCTCTTCATTCACCTGAGGAAGGAGCAGCGCTCCGAAAGCTAGTGATTTGAAACAAACCTGTTGGACTTTAACCTGGTGTTGTAAGACTTCTTACTGGACATAAAGGACAGCATTCCCTTCACTTTTTAATCGTTATATGAAAGAAAAAGGTGCAGGCTCCGTAAACCAGGCTGACACTCCGGTGAGGTGCCGAGGGAGCACGACACTGTTGTCGGGGGCGATACCGAAAAGTGTCCTTGCTCGAATGTAAATGCTGACGTTCATGTGAACAGAAATCCTTCTTTGCATAGACTGAACCTGTGAAGGGGGATCGTGACTAAACCTTGCGATTGTGCAGCCACAAGCAGGGTAAACGTACAGACGCACAGGGCGCGATTCCCCCAGCCCCGCACTGGGCCGGAGAATCGCCGCAACCGGCCACGCCGCCCCGACGCCGGCGCGCGATTCTCCGAGGTGCGGAGAATCGGCGCCATTTGCGCCGGCGCGTTTGGTGCGGCTCCGGTCGTGGGTCGCTGTCCGCGGCCGAGCTGCGGATTCTCCGGCCCGGATGGGCCGAGCGGCCGCGTGGAAACGGCAGAGTCCCGCCAGCGCCGTTCGCCCCTGGTCGCTTCCGGCGGGATCTCTGCGCGAAAGGTCGGGGTGCGGCCTGTGGGGGGGCTCTGTCCCCAGGGGGGCCTCCGATGGGGTCTGGCCCGCGATCGGGGCCCACCAATCGGCGGGCCGGCCTCTCCCCCCCCCGGGCCTACTTTGTTACGCGGCCGACCCCTGAACCCCCACACCATGTTGCGTTAGGGCCGGCACGTTGAAGAAGTCCCCCGCGCATGCGCGGGTTGGCGCGGCCCATTTGGCGCTGGGAAGGGAGGCTGGAGCGGCGCGAACTGCTCGAGCGCCGTGCTGGGCCCGGCCAGAATCGATTGTCCACGTGCCCGTTTCACGCCGTCGTGAAATGCGACGGCGTTCACGACGGCGCGAACACTTAGGGCGTCATTCTCCGACCCCCTAGCGGGCCGTTGGCCGCCGTGAATCCCGCCCCCGCCGGTTGCCGAAGTCTCCGGTACCGGATATTCGGCGGGGGCGGGAATCGGGCCGCGCCGGCTGGCGGGCCCCCCCGCTCGATTCCCCGGCCCGGATGGGCTGAAGTCCCGCCGATAAATTGCCTGTCCCGCCGGCGTAAATTAAAGTACCTATTTACCGGCGGGACAAGGCGGCGCGGGCGGGCTCCGGAGTCCTGGGGGGGGCGCGGGGCGAACTGACCCCGGGGGGTGACCCCACGGTGGCCTGGCCCGCGATCGGGGCCCACCGATCCGCGGGCGGGCCTGTGCCGTGGGGGCACTCTTTCCCTTCCGCCTCCGCAACGGTCTCCACCATGGCGGTGGTGGAAGAGACTCTCTCCACTGCGCATGCGCGGGAAACTGTCAGCGGCCGCTGACGCTCCCGCGCATGCGCCGCCCCGACATGTCATTTCCGCGCCAGCTGGCGGGGCAACAAAGGCCGTTTCCGCCAGCTGGCGGGGCGGAAATCCCTCTGGCGCCGGCCTAGCCCCTCAATGTTGGGCATTCCGCACCTTTGGGGCGGTGCGATGCCCATCTGATTGGCGCCGTTTTGGGCGCCAGTCGGCGGACATCGCGCCGTTTGGGGAGAAATTCGCCCCTAGTCTCCATTTTGGAGAATCCCGCCCATAGTGCGTACGTGTGACTTTGAGAGGTGCCGCCAACAGGTACAACCCAGGACAGGGGACGCCTCAACTTTTTAAATGAGATGTGGGTGTCACCATGACCAGGCCAGCATTTGTTGCCCATCCCTCATTGCGCTTGAACTGAATGGCCCGTTAGCCCATTCAGGTTAGGTGGATGGGCCATTCTAAATTGCCCTTAGTATCCAAAGAAAAGGTTGGGTGGGCTTACGGGGATAGGGTGGAGGTGTGGGTTTGGGTAGGGTGCTCTTTCTAAGGGCTGGTGCAGACTCGATGGGCCAAATGGCCTCCTTCTGCACTGTAAATTCTATGATAATTTCAGAAGGCAGTTAAAAAATAAAAGTGGAATTAAAAATTCACCCCAGAAATGTTGACCATGAAACCAGGATCGAGTGACGTAGAAACCCGACTGGGTCACCAATGTCCTTTTTTACCTTGTCTACATTTGACTCCAAGCAATGTGGTTCACTCGATGGGCCGATTGGCCAACTTCTGCTCCTATGTCTTCTAGTCCCCCAAAAACAATATGGGGCAAAATTCTCTGGTATCGGCGCGATGTCCGCCGACCGGCGCCAAAAACGGCGCAAATCAGTCGGGCATCGCGCCGCCCCAAAGGTGCGGAATCCTCCGCATCTTGGGGGGCCGAGCCCTAACCTTGAGGGGCTAGGCCAGCGCCGGACTGATTTCCGCCCCGCCAGCTGGCGGAAGTGCCCCGCCAGCTGGTGCGGAAATTACATTGCCAGGCGGTGCATGTGCGGGAGCGTTAGAGCCGCTCACGGCATCCCCGTGCGTGCGCAGTGGAGGGAGTCTCTTCCACCTCCGCCATGGTGGAGACCGTGGCGAAGGCGGAAGGAAAAGAGTGCCCCCACGGCACAGGCCCGCCCGCGGATCGGTGGGCCCCGATTGTGGGCCAGGCCACCGTGGGGGCATCCCCCCGGGGCCAGATCGCCCCGCGCCCCCCCCCCCCCCCAGGACCCCGGAGCCCGCCCGCGCCGCCTTGTCCCGCCAGTAAGGTAGGTGGTTCAATCCACGCTGGCGGGACAGGCATCTTAGCAGCGGGACTTCGGCCCATCCGGGCCGGAGAATCGCGGGGGGGGCCCGCCAACCGGCGCGGAGCGATTCCCGCCCCCGCCGAATCTCCAGTGCCGGAGAATTCGGCAACCGGCGGGGGCGGGATTCACGCCAGCCCCCGGCGATTCTCCGACCCGGCGGGGGGTCGGAGAATCTCGCCCATGATTCTGGACAATCCAGGATAGTTGCCTACCTTGGCCCAACATGTCACTTGTAGATCATAGAATCCCTACAGCGCAGAAGGAGGCCATTCAGCCCGTCGAGTCTGCACCGACCCTCTGAAAGAGCACTCCACCCGTGTCCATTCCCCCGTCCACCCCGCCCTATCCCCGTAACCCAGCCTGCACATCCCTGGATACTAAGGGGCAATTTATTATGGCCAATCCACCTAACCTGCATGTATTTGGATTGTGGGAGGAAACGGGAGCACCCGGAGGAAACCCACGCAGGCACGGGGAGAACATGCAAACTCCGCGCAGACAAGTCACCCGAGGCCAGAATCGAACCCGGGTCCCTGGTGCTGTGAGGCAGCAATGCTGACCACTGTGCCACCCCGCCACCCGATACCCACCGCAATGTGGTTGGCACGTAACCGCCCCTCTGAAATGGATCAGCGCACCTCACTAACAGCGCTGCGGGTGTACCTACATACACGGGCTGCAGCGGTTCAAGAAGGCGGTTCCCCAAAGGCGGCTCCCCACCACCTTCCCAAGGGGCAATTAGGGATGGGCAACACATTTTGGGCCTGGCCGGCCACGCCCACATCCGGTGAACCAATGAAGAAACAAAGATTTTGAAGACAACATTGCTTAGAATCGGGTGCACGTGCAGGAATAGTGCAAGGTAACAGTTGTGACTTGCTGAGTTCCTCTGAAATGTTGACAGGTTGTGTGGTGTTGGGTGCTCTGGTGCACAGATGAGCCAACACAGTTGTATGTGGTACAACTCTATTTTATTATAACTCTTATAATACAGTTCGTTCTGGATACTCTGCACGTGCTGTCTCCCTGAGTGTCTTTGGCAATAGCTGTGTCCTGGTTCTCCTCTGCAGCTCTTACTGACCACCAGGGGTCGTGTCCGTGCTTTTATATCTTTCTGTCATTGGTTGTGGTGTTGTGTGTTCTGATTTGTCTGTTGGTGTGTCTATCATGATGTGTGTGTTTGAATATCATGACATCCCCCCTTTTTACAAAGACAAGTGCCTACGTGGTTATAAATATAATTGTGTCGTGAGTGCATCTAAGAGTGTGCATTTGTGTTGTGTACAGCGTGTGTTTATGACGTAACTATTTACATGGGGCGATGTCGGGTGCGTCACACTAACAAGGTTGTACCATAACAAAACTTGGATGCGAGAGAAAAAAAAAACTTGAACATTGGTCCGGTCAGACGATATCTGGAACAATAAACAACAACAGGTTATAATACAGAAGTGTTTGACTTTTTGAACGTATGAACAGCGTTATAAGTCCAGTCTAATGGGTGACCGCCTCAAGAATGGGCTGGTCCTCAAGCCGGTTCAGCTGTGGAGATTTGGGGTCACACTGGTTCACCTTGGACTGTTGGAGGTGATGCTGTTGCCGAAGTCTCTACTTTACCATTTGTTGTACTTCGTGCAGTGCTTGGTTTTTTTCATTCTTGCAAATATAACATTCAACATCTTTGTTAGTGGTGCCCTGGCTGTGGTTTGGTTCTGGTGGCGATGGAAGGGGCATGATCCGTGGCATCTCCACGAAGTCATCCTTGGGAACCAGTGGAGGATCCGGCGTGTGCGTACGGTGCAGTTGCGAGCGTGGAAGGCGGCACAAAGCCCGCTGATTGCGCCTACGCACCAATCCATCCGCCCTGCATGCCAGGAACAAGGTGGAGTCTGTTTTCTTTTTATGTTTGTGGTGGACGGCATCTTGTAGCCGATGGGTCGTTGCCATCGAAGTAGCACCATCACTAATATCATGCAAGGCGCTGACTGTGCCAGATGTGGAAGTTGGCCAAGACCGTGTACGCTGGTTCCGGCCTTCTGCTGTGCCGGAAGGGCGACTCCGCAGAGAAACGTCGAAGCATGTCGCCTTGGAGAGAGAATTGTTGCTCGCATCAACGTCTGGCGATGGCGCGAATTGGTGTGTCCATCTTGGACCGCCGGTGCTGGTTGCCACTGCCGACCCAGTGGGACTGCCACGCGATCCATTCCCTGTCGCCGTGGCATCTGCCGTCACCCGGAGCGTGCCATCACCGAGGCCGCGACACCGCCCGTCCGGAGCAAGGTCTGGCGTGCGCAAATCAGAGTCGGCGCTTGGCTGCTCCCCATCTGGAGTCCGGTCTGCCTTCCGCCGATGCCCCCCGTCCGGAGTCCCAACAGGTTCACTGGAGGCAGCCGAGATTCCCTGAAGCTGCACTTCTGGAGTCGGAACATGCAGGAATGCACCAACCAGTGGAGAGGCTCGAGCCATCGAGGGTGGAAGCGGTGCGCCGCCACCGCAGTCGTCAGTGGTCCCACCGTGATCGTTGAGTGCCTCGGTACGCACTAGGCGAGGTCTGTCACCTTGCACCTTTTGCATGGGAAGTGGGATGCTGTCGTCACTCGTCTCACATCCCGTGGATAGATCGTCATTAGCAGCTTGCTGTTCACTAGGGTTGGGTAAATTGTCAGAGTTTTCATCTGGTGGTGCACACCATGTCGGTGGACTGTCATTGTCTTGCCATTGTCCTTCATTTGGGCTTTTCTTCTTTGGAACTTTAAATCTTCCCCCAGACATTGCAGAACCTTGTTTATTACCCCCAAATTCTCCCATATGTATGGTCTCGAATATAGGATCCACTGTTTCTATCGACATTGTACCATTTTCCAAAGAACATTCCGTTTCACTTTTCTTCTCAGGTACCTCATATGTAACTTTGTTTAATGTACATGCCTTCATGGTCTCTGGGTCTGATTTTGCTGGGACTGGCATGGTCACAGTCTCTCTTTTACTGTTCTCAATTGCCCACATTATACTCCCCATACATAACTGCTTAATCACTGGGGTTAGTGTGGTACAATGGATAATCGGGTCGACCTTATCTGCATCTTCACCATTAGTGGAAAGCACACTTGGTTCACTTGAAACTGCTGTGGGTTTTAAATTCGTTATCTGGCTACTCGATGTCGGTGTCCTCAGGATTCTTGCTCCAATGTTCTGCTCAATAATCAGTGGAGTGTGTATAGGTTCAATGCAATTAATGTTCCCCTCCAGGTTTGAAGAGTCATTACTGACGAACTGCTGGTCTCCGAAGTTGGGATTTTGCGGCATTGTGTTGAAGGGAGACATTTGTCCCTGCTGTAGATATGATTCAGGTTGTGTTATTTCCATTACCTGAGGATCAATGTCTTGTCCATTTTTTCGATCCGTACTAAAACACTGGCAATTCTCAGTCTGCTCCTTGCAAGTTAAACATTCAATTAATTTCGTTAGCAAATCCTCAGCATCCTTCTGTGGCCGTGCTGCATTATTAATCTCTGTTCGGCTACAATGATCCTGAAGGTCAGCGCATAAACCTTTTTTCTTCGGGCTTGGACGAGGCGATTCCTTTGGCTTGTCTTCAGTTGGGCTTGAACAGTCTTCAGCGCTGTGCCCTTTATTGTAGCATGAGAGACCGTCATGGTCATGCTGCTGTGTAGTGGAGCATGGTAGGCTGTTATAGCCTTCTTGCTGTTCACGGGAGCATGGCAGACTTGCATCGTCTGCCGCTGGTTGGTCAGGAGAGGTTGCTAGACCCTCATGGTCTTGTTCCTGCAAGGACTGCGCTCTGGAGTCTTGCGTTCCTTCCATCGTGGAGTCCGTCCACGAGCTCTCTGTGGAGGCTTGTGACACTGGAGTCACTTCTTGTTCGTGCAAGGACTGCGCTCTGGAGTCTTGCGTTGCTTCTATCGTGGAGGCTGTCCACGAGCTCTCTGTGGAGACTTGTGACACTGGAGTCACTTCTTGTTCGTGCAAGGACTGCGCTCTGGAGTCTTGCGTTGCTTCTATCGTGGAGGCTGTCCACGAGCTTGCTGTGGAAGCTTGTGACACTGGAGTCACTTCTGGTTCATGCGAGGACTGCACTCTGGAGTCTTGCATGTCGTCTTTCATAGAGTCGGGAACGTTGAGCGGGACGTGGACCACGCTCTGTGTGGCAGCAGGGCACTCTCCGTGTGCTTGCACCGCTCCCTGTCTGTTAATGTCAGGCTGCAGCATCATCCGGTACTGATAAGTTGGAACGTCATATCTGCTGGGTTGAAGATCCTCAAATCCGAAAAATGAATCCGCATCTGCGTCGGATTCAATGTGGGGGCCGCCAATGTGCAACACGAAAGGTTCGTCCGAGTCATAGTCATATAGGACCACGGAGCTATCATTGGGCTCGCGAGGTCCGGAAACACTGTAAAAATCGTCATCGAAGTATTCAAGGTCGGAATCATCGGCTTGTGCGTAGGTAACTGCTTGTCGGAGGGTTCTTCGGAGGTAAAATGCATCTCCTGGGTCAATTTGCGGCACTGTGCTGTCATTCCAGGTGAAGGAAGGTTGTTTTACAGCTTTAACAGATTTTTGTTTTTTTGATTTGGGACGTTTCCCTTTTAAATTGGATTTGGGACATTTCCTTTTTAAATTGATCCAGTCTGTGGCCTCTGACATCCTGACGCTCGGTATGTAGCACGTAGGAAGCGACTGCGCATGCTCAGATCGCTGTTCCTTTACCGATGGCCGTTTTCTTGACTGCGCATGCGCAGCATCTCGCGCATGCGCAAACGAAACTTCCGGTTCTGCGCACTTCTCGCGCAACTGTGCTAGCGTTATACCTTTAGCAAGATGGCCGCCGACCTCGACCCAGCCTTTTCTCAGGCCCGGGATTTCGGGCTCCGGGATCCCAGCCACGAGGTGAGTACTGCAGCTTTTCTTACCTTTAAGTCCCCATTGGATTGCGTATTCTTCACAGTACTTGGAGAATTTGCCCAGGACTGCCTGGTAATCGTGCCTTTGCTGCCTCCTGAAGAACCTGAACCTTGTGAATATTTCTCTTGCCCTTGCACCGGCGATGGTGAGGAGAAATTCAATTTTTTCCTTATCATCCAGGTCCTTGAGTTCAGCTGCCGCCAGGAACAACTCGAACATTTGCCGGAATCGCCGCCAGTTTTCGTGGAGGTCGCCGTCGCACTGGAGCGCCTGCGGAACCGGGAGCTCGTACATCATGCCTGGGCACTGCTGGTTGTCTGTGTACACTGAGGTATGCCGGCAGGTATCGATCCACTCCTGTACCATGTGGTGTTGGGTGCTCTGGTGCACAGATGAGCCAACACAGTTGTATGTGGTACAACTCTATTTTATTATAACTCTTATAATACAGTTCGTTCTGGATACTCTGCACGTGCTGTCTCCCTGAGTGTCTTTGGCAATAGCTGTGTCCTGGTTCTCCTCTGCAGCTCTTACTGACCACCAGGGGTCGTGTCCGTGCTTTTATATCTTTCTGTCATTGGTTGTGGTGTTGTGTGTTCTGATTTGTCTGTTGGTGTGTCTATCATGATGTGTGTGTTTGAATATCATGACAGGTTGATGGAGCAGAAATGTGGCCCTTGCATAATTCATGCAACAGGAAATGATAAAGAATAAACTGGTCGAGGCAGCCCGGTGCGGTTGATGAAGATCGAGAAGGCAGGGCCAGTACTTCATCGTGTTTTCAATCATGTGGAAATCAGCCTCGAAGCAGGAATTCTATCCCTGAAACCTCCAGGCGTTCAGCCAGATAGGTTAATTCCTCAGTGACATTCCTGCCCTCCCCCGAAGGAATGGGAAGCCGAGTTGGGTTGATACAATGTGGGGCATGCTCCCGGAGTTATCTGCTCCTTAGAGCTCTAGTGGTGGGTCAGAAAATCATTGAATTATAGAATTTACAGTTCAGAAGGAGGACTTTTGGCCCATCGGGTCTGCACTGGCCCTTGGAAAGAGCAGCCTACCACACCTCCACCCTATCCCCGTAACCCCACCTAAGCCTTTTTGGACACTAAGGGGCCAATAGTGTGGGCAAAGCACCTAACAGCACATCTTTGGACTGTGGGAGGAAATCGGAGCGCCCGGAGGAAAGCCACACCTTGGAGACACGTTCTTCCTTTCTTGTCCCCGCCCCCGCACTTCTTCACTCTACATCCACCTCTCCCACTCCTCCAGCAGGGTAGCACAATTGGCTAGCACTGTGACTTCACAGCGCCAGGGTCCCAGGTTCGATTCCTGACTTGGGTCACTGTCTGTGCGGAGTCTGCACGTTCTCCCCGTGTCTGCGTGGGTTTCCTCCGGGTGCTCCGGTTTCCTCCCACAGTCCGAAGACGTGCAGGTTAGGTGGATTGGCCATGATAAATTGCCCTTAGTGACCAAAAAAGGTTAGGAGGGGTTATTGGGTTACGGGGATAGGGTGGAAGTGAGGGCTTAAATGGGTCGGTGCTGACTCGATGGGCCGAATGGCCTCCTTCTGCACTGTATGTTCTATGTTCCAAACGCAATGCCTCGTCTCACCCTGATTGCCATCAAATGCATTGCGTTCATCGAATACCGTCCCGTGTTAGGGTCTGTTCTTTTCCCTGGTGCAGAGATTGGGGAGTTACTCTCACAATGCAGGTCGCTGCCCAGCAGCTATTGTTCCTGATGGTCATCCCGCTCCTTATCCCGGGTCCGTCTCCAGCAGCCAAGGCACCACCAATCCTGACCCTGAATTCCAACACTTCAAGGTGCACACAGGGAATATCTCAGCACGAGTGCTCTGGACAGCACTCCCGTCCGAGCGGGAGGTGACAAAATACTGAGTATTTACTGCTATTGCAATGCCTCATGTCTGAGCCCCATGTGTTGTCCCGCAGAATTCTACCTCTGTTTCCAGCCGTGGCTTTCTTGA
This sequence comes from Scyliorhinus torazame, assembly GCF_047496885.1. Taxonomy (NCBI): domain Eukaryota; kingdom Metazoa; phylum Chordata; class Chondrichthyes; order Carcharhiniformes; family Scyliorhinidae; genus Scyliorhinus; species Scyliorhinus torazame. The sequence continues at coordinate 19,990,735 of NC_092735.1, read as the reverse complement.
GAGCTGAAGAATCCATGTCCATCCTGTCAAATTTGAATACCAATTCACTCAAATTAAAATTATAAATGATAACCTGCCTCTCCCAAGGGGGTGCACGCAGGTATCGAACCCACAGGTAAACCCAAGATCAGTTAACAAATGCATCAATTGTAATCTCCACTCCCCCACACTCCCGCTTTAAACCAACACTTTAATGACTCTCCTTAATGACCTTAATGACTCTCTGCCCACAGGACCTGTTCCAAAAATACGGCCGGAAGTCTGGAATGAAAATAGAAAATTCTGGAAACCCTCGGGAAGAATGGCAGCTACGGTGGAGAGAGGGCAACAGAGGGCGGGATCCTCTCAGCCCGGGGCCGGGCCGGAGAATCCCTGTGACTGGCGCAGAGCAGAGAATCGGCGTATTGCCGCCGGCGTGGGTGGCGCGGGGGCCCGGGATGGGCCGAGCGGCCGTCGTCAAAAACCCGAGTCCCGCAGGCGCCTTTCACACCTGCTCTCAGCCGGCGGGATCTCGGCGTGGAAAGGTTGGAGGCGGCCTGTTTGGGGGGGGGGGTCCCCGCGCCACCCAGTTCACGCCGGGATCAGCGGCTGGCACGGCATGGATCGCTCCAGTCCCAGGCTGGCTCCCTGTAGGGTCCAGAATTGCCGATCCTGAGGCCGTGTCAACGCTTAGCCTCAGGGCCACAGAATCCCGCCCAGAGTTCAAACAAACAAAGAACAAAGAACAAAGAAATGTACAGCACAGGAACAGGCCCTTCGGCCCTCCAAGCCCGTGCCGACCATACTGCCCGACTAAACTACAATCTTCTACACTTCCTGGGTCCGTATCCTTCTATTCCCATCCTATTCATATATTTGTCAAGATGCCCCTTAAATGTCCCTATCGTCCCTGCCTCCACTACCTCCTCCGGTAGTGAGTTCCAGGCACCCACTACCCTCTGCGTAAAAAACTTGCCTCGTACATCTACTCTAAACTTTGCCCCTCTCACCTTAAACCTATGCCCCCTAGTAATTGACCCCTCTACCCTGGGGAAAAGCCTCTGACTATCCACTCTGTCTATGCCCCTCATAATTTTGTAGACCTCTATCAGGTCTCCCCTCAACCTCCTTCGTTCCAGTGAGAACAAACCGAGTTTATTCAATCGCTCCTCATAGCTTATGCCCTCCATACCAGGCAACATTCTGGTAAATCTCTTCTGCACCCTCTCTAAAGCCTCCACATCCTTCTGGTAGTGTGGCGACCAGAATTGAACACTATAACGGCCGGGATTTCCAGGCCCTTCCCAGTTCCGGGATCTTACGGCCCAGCCAAAGGCGCCCTCACTCCCACGGCGGATTGCCGGCGTGTGGCCAGCCAATAAACGCAAACGACCAATGACTTTGGCGGAACTGGAAGATCCCGCCAATGTCCGGGGAGGGGGGTGGGGAATAAAATCCCAGGCAACGTTTCAGGTTGACGGCCTTTCTGATATCCCGGGGAATGGCCATCGAACTGAAATGTTCAGATCTGTTGCTCTCTCCACAGATGCTGCCTGTCCTCTCGAGTATATCCAGCATTTTCATTTTTTTACCTCAGGTCCCTCACCCTCTGGGTGGAAGGGGTCCGTGCCAAGGGGAGGAACTGTGCCCTGCGGATGTTGCCAGGAATGATCGCAACTCAGACTGACTGACATCGCTGTGCAGGAAGTGGAGTTCGCTCAGATTAAAAACCCCAGTGTCACTTTTACACTGCATAATTAAATTGCGAATCTTGCAGGCTGTGATAACCAGGTTATTTTTAAGTTGTCAGTCCATGTGTACACCCCGTGGCCGAAAGCTCATAGCTTAACATTTAAACTCTAACAATAGCATTTGACTGGCAAACAAAGTTGGAGTGAAATTAATTTGCATTTAGTCCCAGGCGATGGTGGATGTGTGGAGCATGAATTAGCCCACAAAAGGGGCATTAGTGTCCCAGGTGGGTTTTTACAACAATCAAAGACAGACTGAGGGCAGGATTCTCCGCCCTGCGACGCCGGAATTGGGAAATGCGATCGGGCAGAGAACCGTGCGTGAGGCAAAAATCGTGGCTGGCGCCGGGCGCCCGACGGAATGCCACGCTCCGGTGCCTCGGCAGCGACGTCAATACGGTCGACTCTGCACATACAGTAAACGCCGTTGGCATATCATGAATGGGCCCGGTATTCACCGGGGCCTCTGCGATGCTTCGGCTCCGCCAGGGGGAATTACCGGCGGCGAGTTTCACTTGTGGTTTCAGGAAACAGGTGCAGTGGCCACTGAGGGGGAGAGGAGCTGGGACACGTTCCCAGAGGCACGACCGTGGGCATGGCTGGCTGGGGGGTGGGGTGGGGGCAGAGGGGTGCGTCTGCCAGAGCCAGGAGTGTAGTGGGTGGTGATGGGGGATGACCAGGGGATGGGCCGTGTGGTCTGGGTGACTTCCTGGGACTCGGGTGTCCAGGCACGGACCGCCATTGCCATGGCCTGCAAGTCAGCCATCTTGCCACGCACCCCACTGACTGCCCACCATGGCCCGTGGTTGCGCAGAGTGACACTGGCAGTATGGGTGCACCTACCCCACCAATCCACCCTCACAACCGGATGCCACCTGCCGGCGGGGCATCACGCAGCCCACCCAAGGGCAATGCCCATGTTAGCCCCTAAAGGAGGGCGCCGGACAGGGGCCGCAGGCATACCTCTGGCATGGGTAGTGCCAGCCACCGGCGCCCCTGCTGGCAGGGACGGGTGCCAAGGCCAGAGGCCTCCGCGGTGCCGGCCACTGACGGGGACCAGGGGTGCGGTGTGGGGGGGCAGAGTGCCGGAGGAAGCCTGGGGGTGGGGATTGGAGCGGAGGGGGCGGTGAAGGGGGACAAGCGGGGGCAGTGGCTGCAGTGCAGGCCGGGGCCACCGTGTAGCATGTTAGACCTGGTTGGGCACGGTGGGGGGGGGGGGATTAGGCGCCATGCTAACATGTCTGCCTTTCACCCCTTGCAGACAACGGGCTTCGCAATCCAACCAGGAATGGTGGCCTTCATCCTCATCGCCGGAGTCCTGGGGGATGCACCGAGGCTGTACGAGCGGGAACTGCTCAGCGAAGCCTACCCCAGTAGAACAGGAACGAGCTGATGGGGAGGAGTTGGGAAGGAGCCTCATGTGTACTGGCAGCGCTTGTTATTTGAGAACCTGCTGGGCCGGGCGCGCCTTCCACGTGGTGAGCCATTCAGAGGTCTATTGACCGCGGTGGGACTGGAAGATTGCACTGGCGGGTGGCGCCTGGACACATCCAACCATTAATTCCATTGCTTTCTCCACAAACATTGCCACTCCTAGATTCCCTAGCTTCCACAGAACCACGACAGTGCAGAAGGAGACCATTCGACCCATCGAGTCTGCACCGAACCTCTGAAAAAGCCCCACAGCTAGGCCCAATTCCCCACCCTATCCCCATAACCCAGTAACCTCACCTGATCTTTGGACTCTAAGGGGCAATTTAGCTGGGTGTTCCCAGCATTTTCAGTGAAAATCGCAAACTTTTTAAAAATGTATTTACCGTTGTCACAGGCAAGGACAACAATTGTCCTTAATGTCTTGAGCTCAGTGGTTTGCTCGGCCATTTCAGAGGGTCGTTAAGAGTCAACCACATTGTTGTGGGTCTGGAGTCACGTGTAGGCCGGGTAAGGAGGGTAAATTCCCGAAAGGGGCATTAGTGTCCCAGGTGGGTTTTTACAACAATCGACAGTGGTTTCATGGTCATCATTGGACTTTTAATTCCATTTTTCTCTCACATTTATGGTGGTATTTGAATCATGGTCCCCAGAGTGTTACCCTGGATATCTGGAGAATTACAACTCCAGTGGCAATGTCATTACGTTCAGCAAGAGTGTGAACCTGCTTCCCGTGAATTTGAACGTGTTTTAATGTTCATAAACAGCTCAACGGCGTTGCTTCCGGGGTGGCATTCATACTGCGAGCTCGGAGGTGAGTACAGCCCCCCGGGTGGTGAGGGACATGCTGGGGCAGTGCCTTGGCACAGCCCCCTGGCACAGCTCCCTGACAATCCTATCAGGCTGCATCACAGCCTGGTATGGCAACTGCTCGGCCCAGGACCGCAAGAAACTTCAGAGAGTCGTGAACACCGCCCGTCCATCACACAAACCTGCCTCCCATCCATTGACTCCATCTACACCTCCCGCTGCCTGGGGAAAGCGGGCAGCATAATCAAAGACCCCTCCCACCCGGCTTACTCACTTTTCCAACTTCTTCCATCGGGCAAGAGATACAGAAGTCTGAGAACACGCACGAACAGACTCAAAAACAGCTTCTTCCCCACTGTCACCAGACTCCTAAATGACCCTCTTATGGACTGACTTCATTAACACTACACCCTGTATGCTTCATCCGATGCCAGTGCTTTTGTAGTTACATTGTATATGTTGTGTTGCCCTATTATGTATTTTCTTTTCTTCCCTTTTCTTCTCATGTACTTAATGATCTGTTGAGCTGCTCGCAGAAAAATACTTTTCACTGTACCTCGGTACACGTGACAATAAACAAATCCAATCCAATCCAATCCAATCCCTCGTAAACATTTCGAGAAATCTCTGTAATACGTGAGAGGGGGGGGGGGGGAGTCATTGGCAGCATCTTTATCTCCACAATTTGTATATTGTTGTTCCACATCACCTTATTAAGATCTCACCTCGTGTCACACGTCCTCCTTGGGTGTTATCAAGGTGGTGGGTCTGCAACTCAAAGCAAAAAATGGTGGTGACCCTTTTATCAGGAGGAGGGGCAAGAGAAAGGGGGCGTCGGCGGGCGGGGGGGCGGGGTGATTTGGGGAGGGGCCTCATGAGCTCCAGGCGATGCCGTCCCTCTCCATTTCACGGGACAGTGGGAGGGCACTGTGAATGTCAGGCCACGAATTCTGCCCCTTCCGGTAAATCTTCAAGCAACGGTTTCAACTTTTCCAGGAATATTTTTTGTGTCGTCCACAAGGGCGAATGCCATGATTCCGGTTCCTTCTCACTGGCTTGGGAGAATGAAGCCAGCTGCGTATTGGTCAACTGACAACAAAAATAAGAATAACGGGCACGATCTTACCAACATGGCCTTCAAACCTGGGCCAGAACCACTTCCAGGTCGTGACCCCGAAGGTGTCAAAGCTTCCGCCCACCTGTGGAATCAATTGGCCCCATTCGCCAGCCAGTTCAGGATGGTGGACTGGCAGTGGAGGCAGGAAGGCCCATGGAGGGCCCAGTGCTGTGACCAGCCGGCAATCCCACTGGGAGAGGTGGGCGCTGCCCATGTAAGTGGGTAACCGCAAGGGCACCTCAAGGTGGAGATGCCGCCTGAATATTTTTGAGTGTTTGAGAGTAAATTGCGGCCACAGTTCATTGCGGATGGGGTTCCCTCCTCAGGGTGTTCTGCAGCCACAGCTGGAGCCCTCTGTGTTCCATGGCTCCTCTGGGCGTCAGGCTGGGGAGGGAGGGGTATTAAAGGAGATGTTGATGACCTACCCGGTTTGCCACCAGGAGTCAGCCTCCGGGAACCAGGCCTCAGCGCTGGCCCTGTATGCTGCCAGGCCTACCCTGACAGCTTCACCAAATTGCCTCCAGACATTCACTCCCCCCCACCGCCAACACACAGTGGCTGCGGCAAATCTCCAAGGCTCCTTCGGCAGCACCTTCAAACCCCACTACCATCTAGAAGGACAAGGGCAGCAGATACCCGGGAACCCCACCATCGGGAGGCTCCTCTCCAAGTCAATCATCATTTTGACTTGGAAATATGTTGCTGTTCCTTCACTGTCGCTGGGTCAAAATCCTGGAACTCCCTCCCAAACAGCACCGTGAATCCTGAAATCTACAGTGCAGAAGGAAGCCACTCGGCCCATCGGGTCCGCACTGGCTCCTACAAAGAGCAACCCACTCAAGCCCACGTATCCACCCCATCCCCGCAACCCCCACTTAACCTTTTTGGACACTAAGGGCAATTTAGCATGGCCAATCCACCTAACCCGCACGTCTTTGGACTGTGGGAGGAAACCGGAGCACCGGAGGAAACCCACGCAGACACGAGGAGAACGTGCAGACTCGGCACAGACAGCGACCCAGCCGGGAATCGAACCTTGGACCCTCCCTGGAGCTGTGAAGCAATTGTGCCAGCCACTGTGCCACCGTGCTGCCCAAATGTACCTACACCTCATGGGCTTCAGCGGGTTCAAGAAGGCGGCTCACCACCACCTTCTCAAGGGCAATTAGGGATGGGCAACAAATGCCAGCCTAGCCAACCATGCCCACGTCCCGTGAAATTCCTTTTTTGAAAGTGGGCACTTAATTGTTCCTAATTGGCTATCCAAGAATGCCGGGTGGCTACCCAGTTCCAGTCTGATCACACCTTCTCACCAGAGATGGGAACCCATCTGATAGACGGCCTCACGTATAACTTTCAGAAATTCCTCAACCTCGATAGACCAAAGATTCCATCCAGTGAGAGCAGCAGCGACATTGGACGTTATTTTCCAGCCGATTCCACCGGTGCCATCTACTGGCCCCGCCGACGGTGACCCCACCCCTCCAGTGGCAGTGGGTGCGAGCAATGGGAAACCCCCATTGACAGTCTCCGCCAATAATGGGGCCATTTCATCTGCCGCAAGATACTCCCTGCGTGAGGGGGATGGGGAGTACTCGCAGACAACCCCAGCCGAAGATTGTCATTAATCTCCAGGGGGTTGGAATTCAGGGTTTTTTTGTTAGACTGATCAATGCCAGTCCAAAAGGTTTAATAGTCTTGCAAGCAACATTCGCTAAATAGATGAGGGGGGAAAAGTAGGCAAATGAATAAGTTGATAACTTAGGTTCGGAGGCTAGTATAGGACTCTTTGGACCAAATGGCCTGTTCCTGGGCTGTGGGCTTCTATGGGAATCAATGGTTTTCAGTATTAAGTGTGCTGGAATAAGTGGAACAGAGAACAAACTCCCTCTACTCTGGCCTTGATCACTACCTGAAGAGTAGAGCCCTCATTGTTTGTTCAACTTGCACACAGCTCTCTGAGAGAGAGTGCCAATAAATATGGAATTGTGTGTGTCAGGGCAGCACGGAGGCGCAGTGGGTTAGCCCTGCTGCCTCACGGCGCCGAGGTCCCAGGTTCGATCTCGGCTCTGGGTCATTGTCCGTGTGGAGTTTGCACATTCTCCCTGTGTTTGCGTGGGTTTCACCCCCACAACCCAAAGATGTGCAGGGTAGGTGGATTGGCCATGCTAAATTGCCCCTTAATTGGAAAAAAATGAATTGGGTACTTTAAATTTAATTTTTTTTAAATATGGAATTGTGGATAATTCTGACTTTTAGTCAGCTGCCCACTGGTCACTATGTTAAAACTGATTGATGTGGCTCAGCATTAGGATCCTTACAAGAAGCCGACGGAAAGGAAGTTTCCAGTAATAAGCCTGAACTATATTGGAACCCTTTCCCCACAGAGTTAAAGCCTTGATACATTTCCTGGTGGTGATGAACATCTTTAATCCCAATAGCCTCATCCTGGTAGACAGGAGTGATGCACGATCAATTACAATTAAAGACGAGGTACTAACATAACTGAAGGCTTAAATAGACTAGAACTGTTCCCCAGCAGCTTCGGTACAGAATGAGGGCTGCTGGGATGGCACCGGTTCGTATACCCCGCCTGTCAGGGCGGAGCTACATACCAAACAGCCAATGGTAAACTCCTAGGTTTAACCAATGGTCTTCAGCCTCTCGGGTACTGCAATACCTGATAATACCACATTCACCCCCTGTTAAAAAAGAGTCCGGTGGGGGTGGTGACCAGTGGTTACAATTGCATCTAACATGGTATGATCAGATATGGAGGTACCATGATACCTCCTTACAGAGTTGTCGAGAATATTTACAAGCGTGGAGATATATACATTCAGTGTTCATTTACAGTTACAGTTACAGCTACACTGAAGCAATCAGTCGGTCGGGTGGCATGGTCATCCTGCTGGATCGTCTGAGCTTCGGTGGTGATTCTGATGGGGGTCCGGGCGTCTGCGACTCCGGAAGCGTGGCTTCGGCCTCCGTGGCAGCTTCGTCACCCCTAGATGGCGCTGGTGGGACAAACGGTTGACCCAAGAGGGGGGCGCCTGTAGGGGGCGTCGGTGGGTGGGAGGGCCTGGGAGGAGTGGCAGGAGGACTGACCCTCCTGTGAGGTGCTGTGGGAGGGGGGGTAATGGTTCGGGTGCACCTGGGGTTCCGGCGGGCGCCAGGTCCCGAAGGGAGACTGTATCTTGCCGGCCGTCAGGGAACGCCACGTAGGCGTACTGGGGGTTAGCGTGCAGCGGGTGGACCCTCTCGACCAACGAGTCCGACTTGTGCGCCCGCACGTGCTTCCGGAGCAGGATGGGTCCGGGTGTTGCTAGCCAGGTTGGGAGCAAGGTCCCGGAGGAGGACTTCCTGGGGAAGACAAGGAGAGGTTCACGAGGTGTCTGGTTGGTAGTCTATTAAATTGATGCGCGATCAATTACGATTAAAGACGAGGTAGTAACATAACTGAAGGCTTTAATAGACTAGAACTGTTCCCCAGCAGCTTCGGTACAGAATGAGGGCTGCTGGGTCGGCACCGGTTCTTATACCCCGCCTGTCAGGGCGGAGCTACATACCAAACAGCCAATGGTAAACTCCTAGGTTTAACCAATGGTCATCAGCCTCTCGGGTACTGCAATACCTGATAATACCACAAGGAGTAACTCATTCAGCCCATCGAGCCAGATGCCATTTAATTAGAACATGCCTGATTGTCCATCTCAGTGCCGCGTTCTGCATCTACCTCAAGGTACCCTCTTCACTTCCAACATCCAGGACAACTATTATTTCCTTGCTTGAAAGTAGGGAAGCTTTGCTAAACTATTACAAGACATAAGTTAGTCCTCAGCTGATGTATCGCGTTCAACTCTGGGCTTTGCACTTCAGGACAGATGAGGTGGAGGAGATTTACCAGAATTATACAGGAATGAGGAAAGGCTTCAGGTGCAGGGAGTGGCTGGGAAACTGGGATTGGTCTCCTTAGAGTAGAGAAGGCCGATTTGATGGAAACACTCAAAATCATGAGGGTTTTAGAATCCTTATTGTGGAGCAGGAGGCTATTTGGCTCATCGAGTCTGCACCGACCCTCTGAAAGAGCATCCTACCCACCAGGCCCACTCACTCGCAACCCCATAACCCCACCTAACTTCGCATGCTAAGGGGCGATTAAGCATGGCCCGTCCACCTGACCTGCACATCTTTGGACTGCGGGAGGAAACCGGAGCACCCGGAGGAAACCCACGCAGACCCGGGGAGAACGTGCAGACTCCACACAGACAGTTACCCGAGGTCGGAATCGAACCCGGTCCCTGGCGCTGCGAGGGAGCAGTGCTGACCACTGCGCTACCGTGCCGTCATTTGGATCGAGTAATGGAGGAGCAACTGTTTCCCATGGCAGAGGTCAGAGGACAAAGAGCCAGCCATGGTGCGAGGAAACCTTTTTCTTATAAACACAGCGAGTTGTGATTTGGAATGGGTGGTGGGAGCAGATCAAATAGAAAGTTTCAAAAGAGAATTTATTTTTTATTCATTGATGGGATGTGGGCGTCGCAGGCCAGGCCAGCATTTATCACCCATGTCTGATTGTCCTTGAATGGAGTGGTTTGCTAGCCCATTTCAAAGGAGTTGCTAAGAGTCAACCACATTGCTATGGGGGTCTAGAGTCACATGTAGGGCAGACTGGGTGAAGACGGCGAATTTCCTTCGCTAAAGGGCATTGGTGAACCTGATGGGCTTTTACAACAATCGACAACGGCTTTGTGGCCATCATTTGACTTTTAACCCCAGGTTGTTTTTTCATTGAATTAAACTTCGACCATCTGCTACGGCAGGATTCGAACCCAGGTCCCAGGTGGGATAGAGCGGGAAATCAAAGGGGTGGGGGAGTTGCGCTACTGGTGTACTGCGGGAGGACACCTTGGAGGGCTCATGCAGTGAGGCAATATGGGTAGAGCTCAGGAATAGGAAGGGTACAGTCACAATGAAATTAATGAAATGAAAATCGCTTATTGTCACAAGTAGGCTTCAATGAAGTTACTGTGAAAAGCCCCTAGTCGCCACATTCCGGCGCCTGCCCGGGGAGGCTGTTACGGGAATTGAACCGTGCTGCTGGCCTGCCTTGGTCTTTCAAAGCCAGCGATTTAGCCCAGTGTGGTAAACAGCCCCAATGTTGGGGGTTTACTATCGGCCTCCTAACAGCCAGCGGGTGATAAAGGAGCAGATATGTAGGCAGATTTTGGAAAGGTGTGAAAGCAAGAGGTTGCTGTGGTGGGTGATTTTAACTTCCCCTATATTGACTGGGACTCACTTAGTGCTAGGGGCTTGGATGGGGCAGAGTTTGTAAGGAGCTTCTTGAAACAATATTTAGATAGTCAAACTGGGGAAGGGGCCGTATTGGGCCTGGTATTGGAGAATGAGCCTGGCCAGGTGGTTGAAGTTTCAGCAGGGGAGCTTTTCGGGAACAGTGACCATAATTCAATTATTTTTAAGGCCCTGGTGGATTAGGATAAGAGCAGTCCTTGGTGCTAAATTGGGGAAGGTTAATTATAACAATATGAGGAAGGAACTGAAGAATGTAGATTGGGGGCAGATGTTTGAGGGTAAATCAACATCTGGCATGTGGTAAGCTTTCAATGTCAGTTGATAGGAATTCAGGACCGGCATGTTGCTATGAGGAAAAAGAATAAGTATAGCAAGTGTCAGGAACCTTGGATAACGAGGGTTATTGTGAGCCTAGTCCAACAGGAAAAGGATGCATTTGAAGGGGGCAGAGGTAGCCCGTGAGGAATATAATGAAATAGGAAGGAACGTAAGCAAGGAGTCAGGAGTCTAAAAGAAGTCACGAAAAGTCATTAGCAAACAGGATTAAGGAAAATCCCAAAGCTTTTCATATGTGTTAAAGAGCAAGAGTGTAGCCAGGGTAAAGGTTGACCCACTCAAGGACAGGGGAGGCATGGAGCCAGAGGAAATGGGAAAAATACTAAATGAGTATTTTGCATCAGTATTCACCAAAGAGAAGGACTTGGTGGATGATGAGTCAGAGGAAGGGTGTGTAGATAGTCTGGGTCACATTGAGATCAAAAAGGAGGCGGTGTTGGGCGTCTTTCGCCGGCCTCTTTCGCCTCCTGCACTCCCGGTTCGTCCACTACTCCAAATATTGCTAGCCCCCAGCTTGGCTTGTCCCGGACTTTCACCACCTGAGATATTGCTCCCGCCACTCCTCTCCAGAACCCCTCCAGTGCCGGGCATGACCAAAACATGTGGACATGGTTTGCCGGACTCCCTGAACATCTTCCGCATCTGTCCTCTACCCCAAAGAACCTACTGAACCTCGCCCCCGTCAAGTGCGCTCTGTGAACCACCTTAAATTGTATCAGGCTGAGCCTGGCACACGAGGAGGAGGAATTAACCCTACCCAGAACATCAGCCCACAAGCCTTCCTCAATCTCCTCCCCCAGCTCCTCCTCCCATTTACCCTTCTGCTAGCGCTTCCCCCTCTTCTTCCATTTCTTGTGTATTGCCGAAACCTTGCCCTCCCCGACCCATACACCCGAGATCACCCTGTCTTGAATTTCTTGTACCGGGAGCAACGGGAATTCCCTGACCTGTCGCCTCACAAAAGCCCTCACCTGCATATATCTAAAGGCATTTCCCGGGGGTAGCTCAAACTTCTCCTCCGTGCCCCTAGGCTCGCAAATGTCCCGTCAATGAACAGGTCCCCCATTCTTCTAATCCCCGCCCGATGCCAGCCCTGGAACCCCCCGTCCATCTTCCCCGGGACAAACCGGTGGTTGCCCCTGATCGGGGACCACTGCGAGGCTCGTACTGCACCCCTGTGCCGTCTCCACTGGCCCCAGATCCTTAGCATTGCCGCCACGACCGGGCTCGTGGTATATTTTGACGGCGTGAACGGCAGCGGTGCCGTCACCAACGCCCCCAAGCTCGTTCCTTTACAGGACGCCATCTCCATCCTCTTCCATGCCGCCCCCTCTCCCTCCATAACCCACTTGCGGATCATCGTCACATTTGCTGCCCAGTAGTAGGTCCCCAGGTTTGGCAGTGCCAAACCTCCTCGGTCCCTACTGCGTTCCAGGAACCCTCTCCTTACCCCGAGGTCTTATTCGCCCACACAAACCCCATAATACTCCTACTTACTCTCTTGAAAAAGCCCTTGGTGATCACGATGGGAAGGCACTGAAACACAAACAAAAACCTCGGAAGGACCACCATTTTGACCGACTGCACTCTACCCGCCAGTGAGAGCGGTAACATGTCCCATCTTTTGAAGTCCTCCTCCATTTGGTCCACCAACCTCGTCAGATTCAGTTTATGTAGGGCCCTCCAACTCCTGGCTATCTGGATCCCCAGATACCGAAAACTCCCCACCGCCCCCCTCAGCGGTAGGTCCCCTATCCCTCTTTCTTGGCCCGAGAACTCCCCAAACTCCCTAAGAGTCTGCATGACCTCCACCATCCCCTCCATTAGGTCCGCCACGTACAGCAACAGGTCATCCGCATATAGCGACACCCGATGCTCTTCTCCCCCTCTGACCACCCCCCTCCATTTATTAGACTCCCTTAGAGATATGGCCAAGGGTTCGATCGCCAATGCAAACACCAGGGGGGACAGGGGGCACCCCTGCTTCGTTCCTCAGTACAGCCGAAAGTACTCCGACCTCCGCCGGTTCGTCACTACACTCGCCACCGGGGCTCTGTAAAGGAGCTTAACCCAGCTGATAAACCCTCCCCCGAACCCAAACCTACGCAACACCTCCCAGAGGTACTCCCACTCTACTCGGTCAAAGGCCTTTTCCGCGTCCATAGCTGCCACTATATCCACCTATCCCTCCTCCGATGGCATCATTATCATGTTTAAGAGCCGCCGCACATTAGTGTTTAATTGCCTGGCCTTTACGAATCCCGTCTGGTCCTCATGAATCACCCCCGGGACACAATCCTCAATCCTCGTGGCCAGCACTTTTGCCAATAACTTAGCGTCCACATTGAGGAGCGAGATCGGCCTGAACGATCCACATTGCAGTGGGTCCTTCTCCCGCTTTAGGATCAAATAAATTGTCGCTTCCAACATTGTCGGGGGCAGGGTCCCCTCCTCTCTTGCCTCATTAAAGGTCCTCACCAGTAGCGGGGCCAACAGGTCTACGTACTTCCTGTAGAACTGCACCGGGAATCCGTCCGGTCCCGGGGCCTTCCCCGCCTGCATATTCCCCAAACCCTTGCTCAGCTCCTCCAACCCAATTGGTGCCCCCAAACCAGCCACCTCTTGCTCCTCCACCCTTGGGAACCTCAGTTGGTCTAGGAATCGTCTCCTCCCCTCTTCCCCCCCTGGGGGCTGGGATCTGTACAGCTCTTCATAGAAGGCCTTGAATACCTTGTTTATTTTCGTTACACTCCGAACCGTGGCTCCCCTTCCATCTTTGATTCCCCCTATTTCCCTCGCTGCCGTCCTCTTACGGAGCTGGTGTGCCAGCATCCGACTAGCCTTTCCCCCGTACTCATAGGTCGCCCCCTGCGCTTTCCTCCACTGTGCCTCCGCCTTCCCCGTGGTCAACAGGTCAAACTCCGTCTGGAGCCGTTGTTTTTTCCCAAGTAATCTTTCCTCTGGGGCCTCTGCGTATCTCCTGTCCACTCTCAAAATCTCCCCCACTAACCTCTCCCTTTCCATGCCCTCTGTCCTCTCCCTATGAGCCCTGATGGAGATTAGCTCTCCCCTGATCACCGCCTTCAACGCCTCCCATACCACCCCCACTCGCACCTCCCCGTTGTCGTTGGCCTCCAAGTACCTTTCGATACACCCCTTCACCTTCCCACACACCACCTCATCTGCCAGCAGTCCCACATCCAGCATGGTCCGAAACGGCTATGGCCGAATACTCCATACCCTCCACCCTCGGGATGAGCGCCCTACCCAGAACAAAGAAATCTATCCGGGAGTAGGCTTTGTGTACATGGAAGAAGAAAGAAAATTCCCTGGCCTGCGGTCTTGCAAACCTCCATGGGTCCACTCCCCCCATCTGATCCATAAGCCCCCTGAGCACCTTGGCCGCCGCCGGCCTCTTTCCTGTCCTTGATCTGGAGCGGTCCACCCACATCCCTTGCAGCCTACCACCCACCATCACATATCTCCCTCCATTATCCACTACGATAGTCTTGGCTTCAAATGACACATGCTTTCCCACCAAAATTGCCACCCCTCTATTTTTCGCGTCCAGTCCCGAGTGAAATACCTGTCCTACCCATCCCTTTCTTAACCTGACCCCCTGCCAACTAGCCATCTCCTTTTCTGGGCCAGTCCCATGTCTGCGTCTCCCTCGCCCTCCAGTCCCCCAGCCGGGGGACCTCCGTCCCGACCACCTCTTCTGTGTCCCATTCCCTTTCGGCCAGTGCAGCAGCAACCTTTTTCCCCCACCCCTCCCCCCCTTCCCTCCCTCCCCCCTTCCCCCCTCCCCTCCCCCCGCTAGACCACTGTCTAGCTTTTTTGCTCCCCCCATATCACTCCCGTAAGTCAGCTGACACCCGCTGACACTGGCTTCCCCCGCCGTCCCTTTGACCCGTGTGGGAATCTCCTAATCAATCCTTCGTTCCCCTTCCCGCCTTTCTTCCCGCGCGCGGGAAAAAAAGCCGCGCTTTCCAAAGTCTGCCCCGCCCCCTCTGGCGCAGCTCCTGTCGTGGCCTAGTCTCTCTCCCCCAGTCCATATAACATTTCCTGCGCGTGATTGACCCCCTATATACAACAACCATCATACTTCAACCCTTAAACACCCCCCACCCTCACAAACCCTCAATTAGAGTCCAACTTTTCAGCTTGTATAAAGGTCCACGCTGTGGTGTTGGGTGCTCTGAGGTACAGACGAACCAACACGGTTGCGATTGGTACAACGCAGTTTTATTCCAACTAGTTATTTACACATCTGACTTGGTACTCAGCACGTGGTGACTGTGTGAGTGTCTTGTTAATGAGGTCCTGGCCTTTTCCTGTCTCCAGATGGACTGGCCAGCAGGTGTCGTGTTTCTTGTCTTATACTGTGTCTGCTCTTGTCTATGATTGGATGTCGTGTTATGTGTGCTAATTGGTCTGTTGGTCTGTCTATCATGATGTGTGTGTTGTGATGTGTGTTTGAATATCATGACATCCCCCTTTTTTACAAGATTATGTGCCTATGTGGTTATAAATATAAATGTGTCCTGAGTGCAGCTAAAGGTGTGTGTGCGTGATATTTACAGCATGTACATGTGGCGTAACTATATACAAGGGGCGATGTCAGGTGTGACATGCTAACGAGGTTGTACCACAACAAAAGAAGAAGAACGTTGAAATTTGGACCGATCAAACGAGGCCTGGAACGATAAAACAGTGACATGCTACAATACAGTAGTTGCTAAAATTTGACGTGTGAACAGTCTCATAAGTCCAGTCTAGTAGGTGGGCGACGAATTCGGGTTGACCGCCTCAAGGGTGGGTCGAGAGCCACCGGCTGAGGTGCGAGCCTGGCCACGGGCGGCGACAGAAGGGGCATGGTATATGGCAGCTCCACGAAGTCGCTATCAGGAACCAGTGGAGGACACGGCGTCTGTGTATGGTTCCGTTGCGAGCGTGGAAGTAGGCGAAGGGCTCGGCGATTGCGCCTACGCACGGATCCATCCGGCATGCGTCCCAGGAACGAGCGGGGAGCCACGCGTCGGAGAACTTCGGCAGGTGCTGACCAGCCACCGTCTGGTAGGTGAATGCGGACGTTGTTTCCAGGGGCCAGGGAGGGAAGATCAGTTGCCCGTGTGTCATACGATCTCTTCTGGCGACCGTGCTGCAGTTGCATCCTATGCAGTACCGGAGCATGGTCTATTGTTGGTGCCAGGATGGAAGGCACAGTGGTTCTGAGGGCGCGACCCATCAGCAGCTGTGCTGGCGAGAGACCCGTGGCTAGTGGGGCCGAGCGATAGGCTAGCAGGGCGAGGTGAAAGTCCGATCCGGCAGCAGCAGCCTTGCAGAGGAGCCGCTTGGCAATGTGAACGCCCTTCTCCGCCTTTCCATTGGACTGGGGATGCAGAGGGCTGGACGTCACGTGTGTGAAGCCATACGAGGCCGCAAAGGACGACCATTCATGGCTGGCAAAACAGGGCCCATTGTCCGACATGACAGTCATCGGAATGCCGTGGCGAGAAAGGTGTCTTTGCAGGCCCTGATGACAGCAGACGACGTCAGATCGTGAAGGCGTATGACTTCTGGGTAATTGGAGAAGTAGTCCACTATGATAACATAGTTCATGCCAAGCGCGTGAAATAGGTCGACACCCACCTTCGCCCAGGGGGACGTCACCAGCTCATGGGGCAGAAGCGTCTCAGGAGGTTGCGCCGGCTGAAACCTTTGGCAGGTTGTACAGTTGATCACCATGTTGGCAATATCGTCAATGATGCCCGGCCAGTATACCGCCTCTCGGGCCCTCCGTCTGCACTTCTCGACCCCCAAGTGGCCTTCGTGTATTTGATCGGGAACCAGCTGGCGCATACTGTGCGGAATCACAATCCGTCCAGCTTCAGAAGGATCCCATCAATGATGGCTGGGTCGTCTCGCACATTATAGAACTGCGGGCACTGCCCTTTGAGCCATCCTCCCGTCATGTGGCGCATCGCTCGCTGTAAAAGGGTGTCGGCCGCTGTCTCTCGGCGGATGCGGGCCAGACTGGAGTCATCAGCCGGCAGATTTGCCGCTGTCAAGGCCACCTGTGCCTCGACCTGACATACGAACCCCTCCGCATCTGGTGGTGTACTCACTGCTCGGGAGAGCGTGTCCGCCACGATGAGGTCCTTCCCTGGAGTGTAGACCAGTTGGAAGTCGTACCTCCTGAGTTTAAGTGGGATGCGCTGGAGGCAATGGGGTCATCTCGTTCAGGTCCTTGTTTATTATGCTGACCAGGGGGCGGTGGTCAGTTTCGACCGTGAACCGTGGAAGACCATAGACGTAATCGTGGAACTTGTCTAAACCGGTTAGCAAACCCAGGCATTCTTTTTCGATTTGCGCGTACCGCTGCTCTGTGGGGGTCATGGCCCGCGATGCATAGGCAACCGGGGCCCATGACGACGTGTCATCCCTCTGCAGGAGCACTGCTCCAATGCCGGATTGGCTGGCATCAGTTGAGATTTTGGTGGGACGAGACGTGTCGAAGAACGCCAACACTGGTGCCGTGGCAAGTTTGTGTTTGAGCTTCTCCCATTCCAGCTGGTGTGTGTGTTGCCACTGGGACTCTGTAGATTTTTTGACACGGTGGCGCAGAGTCGTTGTGTGGGAGGCAAGGTTGGGAATGAATTTCCCTAGGAAGTTGACCATGCCAAGGAAGCGTAGGACAGCCTTCTTGTCGGCCGGCTGGGGCATGGCTGTGATGGCGCTCACCTTGTCTGCATCCAGACGGACCCCTGACCGAGAGATATGGTCCCCCAGGAACTTCAATTCGGTCTGGCCAAAGGCGCACTTGGCTCGGTTGAGGCGCAGGCCGTTTTCCCGTATGCGGGCAAAAGCGCGTTGGAGATGATGTATGTGCTCCTGCGGTGTGGTGGACCAGATGATGACATCGTCCACATATACGTGCAACCCTTCGATGCCTTCCATCATCTGCTCCATGATTCTGTGGAAGACCTCGGATGCCGAGATGATGCCAAATGGCATCCGGTTGTAGCAGAATCTGCCAAAAGGGGTGTTGAAGGTACATAGCTTTCGGCTGGACGGGTCCAGTTGGATCTGCCAAAATCCTTTAGAAGCATCCAGTTTCGTGAATATCTTCGCTTGGGCCATTTCACTGGTGATCTCCTCCCGTTTGGGTATGGGATAATGTTCCCGCATAATGTTATCATTGAGGTCTTTGGGGTCTATACAGATGCAGAGCTCGCCAGAGGGCTTCTTGACACACACCATGGAGCTGACCCATGGCGTGGGCTCCGTGACCCTGGATAGGACCCCTTGGTCCTGGAGATCCTGCAGCTGCAGCTTGAGGCGGTCTTTAAGTGGCGCAGGAACCCTGCGAGCTGCGTGAACGACCGGGATGGCGACCGGTTTGAGGCGAATTCAGTAGGTGTATGGCAGTGTTCCCATGCCTTCGAATGCCTCCTGGATGTGGGCGAGGAGCGATTGGAGCTGTGCATTGAACTCTGCATCCGGGAAGTCAGACGTGCCGTCTGGAGAGAGAGAGAATTTGTTGCACAAGGTGGAGAGCCTTACATGCCTGTGCGCCCAGCAGGGAGTCCTTCGATGAGCCAACTATCTCGAACGAGAGTGTGGCCGTGTGTGTTTTGTGTGTCACCTGGAGCTGGCAGGATCCCATGGCCGGGATAACGTTCCCGTTGTAGTCGACCATCTTGCACCGGGATGGCTGGATTGGTGGTCTGACCTTCATGGCATAGAATGCTGACCATGCTATGAGGTTGGCGGAGGCGCCAGTGTCCAGGCGGAAAGTGATCAGCAATCGGTTGACCGTCAGGGTGGCACTCCATTCATCGGCCGGATTGATGGTGTTGACCCGGTTCACATCAATGACCGCAACCCGGAAGGCGTCTTGGTCATCTGTGTCGTCGGTTTGGATGTCGTGATGTGGAGGCTGGATGGTCCGCACGTGTTTGCGAGGTTGTTGGAGATGTGGAAGATCCACAGGTTGAGCCGCTCGACAGTAGGCAACGTAGTGGCCCATCCTGCCACAGCATAGGCATTGTCGGGTTTTTGCAGGACATTGCCCTTTTAAATGTGCAGCTCCACAGTTGCCGCACGTCATGACGTCATGGCGTTCGTTACGCCACTGCGCATGCGCAGTTCGGTCTTGCGTCGGGCGTGCCTGGGCAGCGCGTCCCCCAGCGTTGCCGTAGGTTTTGGCGCGCACAAACGCAGGAGGCCTCAAAAAGTGCGCGAAATGGCCGCCCTCGTCCGGGCCGCGGGCCGGGAGAAACTTGATTGCCTGGGTGCGTTCGGCCTCGTGGGCGGCCTGGCTTGCCGATTCGACCGCTTGGGACCCCCTCCGTGCCGATTCGGTCGCCTGAAATTGGGCATAGCGGCTGGTCGCATTTTCATGCAGGACACAGTCTTCAACTGCAGATGCTAATGTCAGGCCTTTAATTTTTAGAAGCTGCTGGCGTAGGCCACTGGAGGCAATGCCAAAAACGATCTGGTCCCGAATCATGGACTCTGAGGTGGTGCCGTAACCGCAGGACTGCGCGAGTATGCGGAGGTGCGTCAGGAAGGACTGAAAGAGCTCATCCTTACCTTGTAGGCGCTGCTGAAAGATATACCTCTCAAAGCTTTCATTGACCTCAACGTTGAAGTGCTGGTCGAGCTTGAGGAGGACCGCATCATATTTAGATTTGTTCTCGCCTTCCGCGAACACCAAGGAGTTGTGTACATCGATGGCGTGCTGACCTGCGGTAGTGAGGAGCATGGCAATCTTTGTTTCGTCCGAGGCGCCCTGTTTTTCGTTGGCCCGCATGAACAGTTGAATCGCTGCTTGAAGAGCTTCCAATTGGTGCCCAGGTTCCCAGCGACTTGCAACGGCTGCGGTTTATTGTGGGTGTCCATGGCTCAGGATGGCAGATTTGCCGGTAAGTATCGATTCACTCACTGGTACCATGTGGTGTTGGGTGCTCTGAGGTACAGACGAACCAACACGGTTGCGATTGGTACAACGCAGTTTTATTCCAACTAGTTATTTACACATCTGACTTGGTACTCAGCACTTGGTGACCGTGTGAGTGTCTTGTTAATGAGGTCCTGGCCTTGTCCTGTCTCCAGATGGACTGGCCAGCAGGTGTCGTGTTTCTTGTCTTATACTGTGTCTGCTCTTGTCTGTGATTGGCTGTCGTGTTATGTGTGCTAATTGGTCTGTTGGTCTGTCTATCATGATGTGTGTGTTGTGATGTGTGTTTGAATATCATGACATACGCCTCTTCAGGCGTTTCGAAGTAGTAGTGTTGGTCCTTGTATGTAACCCACAGTCGCACTGGCTGCAGCATTCCAAATTTCACTCCTTTCCGATGCAGCACCGCTTTGGCCCGGCTGAAACCCGCTCTCCGCTTGGCAACCCCCATGCTCCAGTTCGGGTATATTCGGATCTCCGCATTGTCCCACTTGCTGCTCCGCTCCTTCTTGGCCCATTTCAGGACCCTCTCTCTGTCCGTAAACCGGTGAAATCTCACCACCATCGTCCTTGGCGGCTCAGTTGCCTTGGGATTCCTCGCCAGCACCCGGTGCTCCCCGTCCAGCTCCAGCGCCCTCGAAGGGGCCTCCGCGCCCATCATCGCCCCGATCATCGTGCCCGCATATGCCGTGGCATCGGCCCCCTCCACTCCTTCTGGGAGACCCAGGATCCTCAGATTATTTCTCCTCGACCTGTTCTCCAGGTCTTCGAATCTTCCCGCCCACGTCTTGTGTAGCGCCTCGTGCCGCTCCACTCTCACCGCCAGGCCCAAGAGCTCGTCCTCATTCTCACTCACTCTTTTCTGGACCTCCTGGATCTTCACCTCGTGGGCCTTCTGGGTTATCCCTAGTCCTTCAATTATTGCCAGTATAGGCACCAGCATCTCCTTACGCAGCTCCTTGAAGCAGCGCTTGATGAATTCCTGCATCTCCTCTTTGTCCCCGGCCGCCGCCATTTTGTTTTTTCCCCCTCGCTTCTCCCGCTGCTCCAATGCCGCTTTTTTGGCCATTGCACTTCGGGTCCGGTCCATAAAAGTCGGTAGGGGACCTCTCTCTCCTCTTCCCCACGGGTTGTCCGTAAAAAAAATTCCGTTGGGGCTCCTCTAGCGAGCCCGAAAGTCCGTAATCGCGGGAGCTGCCAAATCGTGCGGCTTAGCTCCGCATAGCCGCAACCGGAAGTCCTTAATGAATTTTAATAAGTCCGGCACCTTTCAGACCTGTGAACCTTTCCTGGTGCCACGCCCAGGCCTGTTTTAATGGCGTCTTGGGTTTTGTTTTAAAAGACGTCTTTTCCCCTTTGACATTCTTTTGCTCCATCACTGGGAGCCTTTCTGAGCCATGACCTGTCTTCCCCTCGAAGCATGATTCTCTTTTGTTTATATTCCACTTCCGTTTCTCCAACTGTACGGTGGCTCTTAAGTGGCCTCACAAGCCAATTGGTTAAAAGGCATTTAGGGAGGGCCAGTAAATGCTGGTCCAACCATAGTCGTAGAGTTTTACAGCACAAAAAGAGACCCTTCGGCCCATTGAGTCTGCTCCAGCCATCAAGCACCTATCTATTATCGTCCTATTTTCCAGCACTGGGCCCTGTATGCTGTGGCGTTTCAAGTGCGCATTTCAATGCTTCTTAAATACCGTGTAGGTTCCCTCCTCTACCATGCTTTCAGGCAGTGAGTTCCAGATTCCCACAACCCTCTGGGTGAAAAGGTTTTTCCTCAGTTCCCCTCTACATATCCTGCACCTTACCTTAAATCTATGCCCCCTGGTCATTGATCCCTCTACTAAGGCATGTTTGCCCTATCTATGTCCCTCATAATTTTGTGCACCTCAATCAGGTCCCCCCCTCTGCTCAGAGGAAAACAACTCCAGCCTAACCAGCCTCTCTTCATAGCTGAAACGCTTCAGCCCAGGCAACATCCTGGTGAATCTCCTCTGCACCATCTCTAGTGCAATCACATCCTTCCTATAGTGTGGCCACCAGAACTGCACACGGTACTCTAGCTGTGGCCTAACGGGTGTTTTATACAGTTCCATCATCATCTCCCTGTCCTTGTATTCAATGCCTCAGCTAATAAAGGCAAGTGTCCCATATCCATTCTTAATCACCTCAGCTACCTGACCTGCTGCCTTCAGGAATCTTTGGACATGCATCCCAAGGTCCACTTGGTCCTCTGTACTTCCTGGCATCCTGCCATTCATTGGTGTGTTACTTTGCCTTGTTAGTCGTCCCAAAATACACCACCTAAATTCCATCTGACCAGCACGCGATGTGGCCCTGTAATCGAAGGCTTTCCTCCTCGTTATTTACCACACCACCAATTTTTGGGTCATCGGTGAACTTACTGATTCATTTGGTGAACTTGCTGATCCTACCCCCGTCATTCCCGTCCAGATCATTAATGTACAATACAAACAGCAGGACACCCAGCATCGCTGGGCACAGGCTTCCAGTCACAAAAACAACCGACAGCCAACCACCATTCCCTGCCTCCTGTCACCAAACAGCACCGCCCACATCTCATGAATGAGTAAGAAAAAAATCTGTGTCTGAACCACAGGGCTCGAGGTTCCCATTTCGGCGCTGCTTTGCAGAAATCAAGGGCCGGGATTCTCCCTTTTGGGGACTAAGTCCCCACACCGGCCGGAAATGGGCGAGAATCACCCCGGACGTTTTCCTTGAAAGTCCGGGGTGATTGCGCACGACGGCCCACCTCGGTGCGGGCGCCGCCGACATGGCGGAGCCACACAGCGGGCCCGCGCGGAGTAAGGTCGGTCCCCCCCCCCCCCCGCCCCCCCCCCCCCAGATCGCGATGGCCCGCCAATCGGTGGCCCCCGATCGCAGGCTTGGCCACCGCTGAGGGCCCCCCCCCCCCGAGTCAGATTCCCCCCCACCAGGACCGCCACCACGGCCGCGGGTCCCAGCTCCCGCCGGGTGGTACCAGGTGTAAACCACCCCGACGGGAGTCCGGCCGGTCGCCCGCAGAGAATCGCACACGGGGGCATATTTCAGCGGCCCGCTAGCAGGTGTCGCCCTCGTGGAGGGAAACAGGGTCAAGTGGCCAGTCAGCATAAGCTGGTCAAAGCTGAGGCAGAGAGAGCCGACGGCTTTGAACCCAACAACTTTGACAAGAAAAAAGGGGAAGTGGAGGGGCAGATGGAACGCAAATGAAACTGCTCCTTCTTTCCTTTTACAGACGAATCATCACAGCAATTCAAAGAAACGTAATGATTTGTTCATGTTTTGTGAATTCTTTGCCTTTATCATCCACAACAAGAAAAAGGAAACGAGAGGTTGTGATACGACAGTGACAAGTCAAAAAATAAAGTCGGAAAAGAAGAAGTTGAGGTTTCTCAACTTAGACTTGTTAGATCCGTGCATTTCTTTTTTGTTTCGGGCGAAGCACTCGACCGGACGTCCACAGGAAATAAATGGAGCAATGCACAGAGCAACAGGACTGCGCAACAGCCCAGCAAGCAAACATGGTTTCTTTTGTCAGGGCCACGAAGAATCCAGCACGAGTTGAAGGATAGAAAGAAATAAAATTTATTTACAATAACATATATATACAACAGCAGCAGCAACTCCCTTGCTGCTCACTCTCCTCTAGCCGGTTCCAAACTGGCCAGCTTTATTTATGCAGGGAATCTGCTAATGATTTCTCCGCCCCCCTTATTGGCGAAGCTCATACTCCCAAAGGATTGTGGGATTGCCATTAGTCCCCAACCAGTGGTAAGCAGGTAGGTTAGAACATCCCTCCCCCGCCCAAAGTCCAAGGAATCCCTGGCGAAGGAGGGCGTCGGACTCGTTTTGCCGCAGGCCGGACACCATTTGCACGCGGCTCTGGATCGGGCGGCGTGTAACGAGACGGAGAACGGCACTTCCGTGATGAACGGCGTAACGGTTGTACATCCACGGCCCGTGGGCCCGAGGATTCCCCCTCTGATGCGTCCTGTTTCTCCATCTCGGAGTCAGAGTCTGCTGCCTCCGTCATCTCGGCGTCTCTATCTCCACGCGGTTCTGCAACGACCTGCACAGGCTTTGAGTGAGGCACCAGAGGAAGATTGTGAGGAATACTTTCCACTATGTCTGGTCTCTGTGGTTGTAGAAATGAGCTCCTGGGGCGGGGAATCTTTGGAAGGGATGGTCTTCTGGACCGAACGCGGTCTACATGCTTGCGCTGGAACCGACCCTGGGCTTGCACCTGGCAAGAGATAGGGCCCGTTTAGCGAAAGATTGCCCCAGGGACCCACTGGGCACCACCAGCAAAATTCCGAACGAACACTGGGTCACCGGGCGCAAACTGCCGAATCGGCCGATGCCGAGAAAAACCATGTCCCTGCGGTTCTTGTGTGCAGCGTACGTTTGCGCCAATGTCCGGGAAAACCATGCTGAGGCGGGTGCGAAGTCTCCGGCCCATTAGGAGTTCTGCAGGAGCTACCCCAGTCACCGCATGGGGGCTGGTCCTATACGAAAACAACAATAACAAGTCAGTCTCGTGTCCATCGACCCGGAAGACTGCTTCTTTAGGCCTCGTTTGAATGTCTGCACTGCGCGCTCCGCCAATCCATTTGAAGCCGGGTGGTATGGGGCCGTGCGGATATGGCGTATGCTGTTCATCTTCATGAACCTCGCACACTCCTCACTTGTGAACGGAGTGCCGTTATCCGTGACCAGCACCTCGGGGAGGCCATGTGTACTAAAAGACAAACGCATCTTCTCGGTTGTTGCGCAGGACGTTGTGCCTAGCATCTTATGCACCTCCAGCCATTTAGACTGGGCATCAATTAATAGAAGGAACATGGATCCTTGGAAAGGGCCAGCGAAATCCGCATGCAAGCGTGCCCAAGGCCGCCCTGGCCATTCCCAGTGATGTAGGGGCGCGGCCGGCAGAAGCTTCTGATGCTCCTGGCAAATGGAGCAGTTTTGGGCCACCTTCTCAATGTCGGTGTCGAGGCCTGGCCACCAGATATAACTCCGGGCCAACATTTTCATTTTGGCCACACCTGGATGCCCATTGTGCAAGTCTGAAAGTATCAGCTCCTGGCCTTTTTCCGGGACAATCACACGCGTCCCCCACAAGAGGATGCCGTCTTCCACGCTGAATTCTGACAGCTTGGAGGAAAATGCCCGCAACTCGCCTGGGAGCTGCCTATGCTGCCCACCATACGGGACTATGTGCCGAACCTTTGACAGGACTGGCTCCGTCTGGGTCCACTCATGGATCTGTGATGCCGTGACAGGCAAGGTGTCCATAAAATGTAGGATTGCAACCAAGTCGTGGGGGTCGACATGGGGCCGGTCGATAAAGGCAATCGGCTCAGTGCGTCGGCATTTGCTATCTGCGTACCTGGTTTGTGCTCCAGAGAATACTCGTATGCAGCAAGCAACAAAGCCCAGCTCTGGATCCGTGCAGATGCAATGGGCGGAATTGGTTTATCCTCTCTGAAAAGTCCCAGCAGAGGCTTATGATCAGTCACGATAGTGAAGTGGCGGCCATACACGTACTGGTGGAAGCGTTTCACCGCAAAGACCACCGCCAGGCCCTCCTTCTCGATCTGCGCATATTTCTTTTCTGCTGCCGTCAATGTGCGGGAGGCGAAAGCAATCGGCCGCTCGGCTCCGTTCTCCATCTTGTGGGACAGGACGGCCCCAATACCATACGGGGATGCATCACATGTGACGAGCAAAGGCTTTCCAGGATCATAGTGGGTTAGTAACACAGACAACGACAATTGTTGTTTTACCCGCCGGAAAGCGGTTTCATGCGGCTGACCCCAAACCCAGGTGTGATTCTTCTTTCGCAGAAGGTGCAACGGGGTCAGCGTAGTTGCCAGATTGGGGAGGAACTTCCCGTAATAGTTTACGAGGCCGAGAAAAGAACAAAGATACGAACCGTCAGTCGGGGCGGGGGCCTGTTGAATTGCGCGCACCTTCTCTGCGACGGGGTGCAAACCTTCGCGGTCCACCCGATAACCTAGGTAGACTACTTCCTTCACCTGAAAGACGCATTTTGTGCGACGTAAACGGACTCCGGCCTCCGAAAAGTGTCTAAGGACAGCCTCCAAATTTTCCAAATGTTCCTGCTCCGACGTCCCTGTAATCAAAACGTCATCTAAGTAGACAGCGACACGCGGTAAACTTCTCAAAATGCCCTCCATAAAGCGTTGAAAAATTGGGCAGGCAGAGGATACCCCAAAGGGCAACCGTGTCTATTCATACAGGCCCCGGTGTGTATTAATCGTTACATATGGCCGGGAGGCAGGGTCCAGCTCCAACTGTAGGTAGGCGGTGACTCATATCTAATTTCGTAAACGAGAGTCTGCCTGCAAGCTTCGCGTAGAGATCCTCTATGCGAGGCATTGGTCGAGCCGGGAAGCCGTATTCACTGTAAGTTTATAGTCGCCACACAAGCGAACTGTGACGCCTGGCTTCATTACAGGTACAATTGGTGCTGCCCAGTCAGCGAAACGGACGGGCCTGATAATACCCAAAGTCTCCAAACGAGTGAGCTCCCTTTCTACCTTCTCGAGCAAGGCGTAAGGCACCAGGCATGCCCGGAAATAGCGCGGCGTGGCTCCTGGTTCGATTTGGATACGGGCTACGCCCCCTTTTATTTTCCCCAAGCCAAGCTGGAATACATCTGGGTACCATCCTAGCACCTCAATCAACCCTCCAGAAACTGTTTGGAGGATGTGCTGCCATTGCAACCGCAAATGCCACAACCAGTCCCGACCCAACAGGCTGGGCCCTTGGCCGCGCACCACGATAAGCGGGAAATGCCCCTCCGGGGCGTCCATAAACAACAGGGGTCGGCGTACTTCCTGCAATGTCCAATGGTTCCCCCGTATAGGTGGCCAACCTGGCCTGTGTGTCGGTTAATGTAAGGGTCTGTATACCCTGTTTGATGCGGTCGAATGTCCTCTGGGCGATCACGGAGACCACTGTGCCAGTGTCCAACTCCACCTCAAGCGGGTGACCATTGACCCGAACTGTCACCTTAATGGGGGCCACACGGGGAGCTACCACACAATGCAGCTGCAGGCAGTCGTCCTCCGTCTCCATGTCCTCAGGAGTAGTCGCCGCAGGTTCATCCAAATGGAAGGTACAGCCCCTGGGTTGGCCCCAGTTTCGGTCAGAAGGACGGCGCCGCTGGCGCCTCCAGGACCGGCATCCGCGACGAGGTCGAAGCCCACAAGTCTGACACAGACATGGCTTCTCATCCATTGGTTCTGGAGAAGGCTCCTTCGGGGATGAATGTTCGACGGCCACTGGCGTCGATCCGGACGTCGCCTCGCCCAAGGTACCACAGGGGTGCGGGGGGACGCTTTTGGACAGAAGGGGTTGCGCCCCAAGGCATGCACCTCCATTCCCTGTAGCTCCTGCACTCCCTGTTCTGCGCTCTCTAGGGATAATACTATTTGAATGGCCTGCTGAAAAGTCAATGTTGGCTCAGCTAACAACTTTCTCTGGGTGGCCGCATTGTTAATACCGCAAACCAAACGGTCGCGTAACATTTCTGACAAGGTCTCACCATAGTCACAGTACTCCGCAATCCTGCGTAGCCTGGATAGAAAATCAGCAAGGGATTCTCCTGGGGTCCTCTCAGCGATATTAAACCGGTAACGCCGGACTATCGTGGACGGGGTTGGGTTAAAATGTTGCCCCACTAAGTTCACAAGTTCATCAAGCGTTTTGGTGTCCGGCGCAGCTGGGTACGTAAGGCTCCCAATCACCCCAAACGTATGCGGGCTGCAGGCGGTGAGCAATATGACCACTTGGCACTCATTTTCGGTGATGTTGTTTGCCCGGAAATAGTAACGCGTCCATTGTGCGTACTGGTTCCAGCTTTCCAACGCAGCGTCAAAAACATCCAAACGTCCATACAGAGGCATGGTATAATAGCTTCCAACCTGTATCCAACAAAAGTCCAGGGAGGTGGCTTCGGCAGTGTAGGCAACTATTGACTTTAACCCTCGTCGCCTGTTTTGTGAGGACCACGAAGAATCCAGCATGAGTTGAAGGATAGAAAGAAATACCATTTATTTACAATAACATATATATATATACAACAGCAGCAGCAACTCCCTTGCTGCTCACTCCTCTCTAGCTGGTTCCAAACTGGCCAGCTTTATTTATGCAGGGAATTTGCGAATGATTTCTTCGCCCCCTCATTGGGAAAGCTCATACTCCCAAAGGATTGTGGGATTGCCATTAGTCCCCAGCCAGTGGTAAGCAGGCAGGGTATAACAGTTTCGTTGTGCAGAAGGGTCATTTAGACCCGAAACGTTGGGTGGGATTTAGTGGGCGCAAACCCTGTCATGGCCGCTAAATCTCGTAAGAGGCCAAAAAGGGGATTTGCGCCAACTTCCTGGGCCTTCCCCAATGGCTCGAGCAGGCTCGCGCCCTTCAATTTGAATCCATTACTTAGTGGGCATTGAGGGCCACTCAGAACAACTATGTCCTGATGGGGAGAAGCGCTATGCCACTGGGAGGAGGGTTAAAGATTCTGAGGCGTTTAGGTGCTGAAGAAGAAGAATATTTAATTCAGTGGACTATTTAAAATATAACAAGTGGCAATGACCCCCAACTACCTGCGCCTAACGTTACCCGTGCCCACGCTGTGCCCCTACAACTCCTTAAACTTGTGAACCCTCCCACTCTGTCTGGGTGTATTCCCAGGATGCACATCAGAAGTGGAGGCGGTCTGCTGCCTTCCTCACCCTGTTGCCTAGGATGCTCTTGGGAAGCGTCCTCTGGAGGGCCCCGGCCTACTTTCAGGAGGCACTGATGCTGCCACGTCACCCTGTTCTGCCCGCTTTACCTGAGTTGTGGCAGTTTCAGAAATGGCGGATTCCATTGGGCTCGTCACTCCCAGGGTCTCCTGGGTGGAAGGCCCCGGGATGTGCTCCAGCGGATCCTCCTCCCCCCCCGGGAGCCCGTGAGTTCCCTGGGTTACTACATGGGACGGAGGGGCAGCTGGAGTGAGCTCCAGGAGCCTCAACGCCATCTGGCATTGCCAGTCCTGCAGGCCCGCCGTTGTCTGAACCATGGCGGCATGGCGGCACAGTGGTTAGCACTGCTGCTTCACATCGTCAGGGATCCGGGTTCAATTCCAGTCTTGGGCACTGTCTGTGCGGAGTCTGCACGTCCTCCCCTTATCTCCATGGGTTTCCTCCGGGTGCTTCGGTTTCCTCTCACAGCCCAAAGGTTTGAAGGTTAGGTGGGGTTACAGGGATAGCACGGGGGAGTGAGTCTCAGGCAGAATGCTCTTTCAAAATGTTGGTGCAGATTTGATGGGCCTGACTTGGAAATATAATCGGCCGTTCCTTCACTGTCGCTGGATCAAAATCATGGATCTCCCTTCCTAACAGCACGGTGGGTGTACCTACACCACATGGGCTACAGAGGTTCAAGAAGACGGCTCACCACCACCTTTTCAAGAGTAATTATGAGTGGGTAATAAATGCTGGCCTAGCCAGTGAGTGACGCCCACATCGCATGAATGAGCGGCAAAAAGAATTCCAGGTGCTATATAAATACAGGTTGTTGTTGCCACAAGCGCCAGAGGATAAACATCAGCACGGATGGGTGGGGGCTGAAAGGCCAGTATCTGCGTTAAAATATCAACCTATTTTATTCCCCATTTCATTTTCCCGTTTCATGGTGGACAGCCCACTCTGAGAGAAGGGACAAATATAGGAAAACCACAAAAGTGTGCAGGAAAGTAGAATTGTTATCAGCAGGAAAAACAGCCCATGGGGCTTGAGGCCGCTGGTTCTGAAATGCAACTGCTTAATGATCAGCATGTCCCTCCTGCTTCCGGAGGGAGAAAGGGAGACAGGGAAATGTTTCCGTTTGCTCCTCCCAGCGGGTGTGCAGGAGAAACGGTGCACAAAAAACGTAAATGTAAATGTCGCCTCGGTCCCCGAGGCCCAGAGGCTGCTTTCCCCTGTGTGAGAGAGAGCCGAATGGTGGCGATTTAATTTGACGGACACCACACCTTTAAGGTTAACCGCGGCCAAAAAGGGAGAAGGAAAATGTTAAATCATCGGCAAAGTTGCGATTTTGTTATAAAACGTTTTGGGGTGAAAAGTGTTGTGCGTTCCCTGGGTTTTTTTTAGGGAGCTAAAGATATAAAACATCTTAATTTATAGATAATATTTTCCTCTTTATTCTTTCATGGGATGTGGACGTCGCTGACGAGGCCCATTGGGACAACCAACATGCCAGTCCCTGCTCAGGCCGGCTGTTATGCTCGGTTTAACGAGGCCCAGCTGGGTGGGCCTCCTCACCACCACCTGGGAAGCTCGTACTCCACGAGCCCAGCAGGGAGCTCGATAACAGTTTCCCTGTGGGCCTCCTGGGGGCTATGACAGTCCCCAATTTTTGAGGCTAGCTTTTAAATTCCAGATTTTATTAATTAGAGTCATAGATGTTTACAGCATGGAAACAGGCCCTTCAGCCCAGCTTCTCCATGCCGTCCAGTTTCTATCACTAAGCTAGTCCCACTTGCCTGCATTTGGCCCATATCCCTCGATACCCACCCTGCCCATGTAACTGTCTAACTGCTTTTTAAAGGAAAAAATTGTCCCCGCCTCTACCACTGCCTCTGGCAGCCCGTTCCAGATGCTCACCACCCTCTGTGTGAAGAAACTTCCCCTCTGGACTCTTTTGTTTCTCTCCCCTTTCACCTTAAACCTGTGCCCTCGAGTTCTAGACTCCTCTACCTTTGGGAAAAGGTGGTGACTATCTCCCTTATCGATGCTCCTCATTATTTTATAGACCTCTATAAGATCACCCCTAAGCCTCCTACTCTCCAGGGAAAAAGATCCCAGCCTATCCAGCCTCTCCTTATAACTCAAACCATCAAGTCCTGGTAGCATCCTCGTAAATCTCTTCTGCACTCTTTCTAGTTTAACAATATCCTTCCTATAATAGGGTGACCAGAACTGAACACAGTATTCCGTGTGTGGTCTGACTAATGTCTTGTTCAATTTCAACAAGACGTCCCAACTCTTGTATTCAATAATTGAATTTCAATTCCATCAGCTTCCATGGTGGGATTTGAACCCGCGTCTCCAGAGCATTAGCCTGGGCTTCTAAATTACTAGTCCACTGACATTGCACAATGCCGCCGTCCCCCGCCTTGTGTACGCATGTAAATTTATACTTATAAATTGGTGGATATGAGCTCCCCCGCAAGTGGGCAGAGGCCCACGAGGCCACTCGGACTCGTAAAAGTTGCCTCATAAAGGCCGGTCCGGAGTGGGACCGTTGTGAGCGGTAGACCTTGGAGCTGTAGGCCGCATTTGCGGCCTTTACTTTTGTTGTCGAGTTAACCTTCTTTTGGATTTACCTTCTCGGGCCTCCTGAGCTTTTATAAATATGAACCCGTGGGGCCTATTTTGTAGGTGTCCCGGGAAGACGCCTGTAACTGTCATTGGGTTCTTTAAATGTGTTAATTTGGGGCCTAAGGCCTACTGAATTATCTGTTTATTTTACAAAGTCAGTGACTCACGAGCGGAGCAGGTGTCAGGATTCCTCAGCAGCCTTTACAGAAGCCATTAATGACGTGTATTTGTGTTTGTCCTGTGCACCAGGAAAGTCAACTCCGAGGTCCTGACGATCGTTAAACTGCCTCCCGATGGCATCAGGCAGCCATTGGAAAATTTCAGGTGAGGCCTGAGACCAATTTCCCGGGCCAGTCGGGCTTCTCTACTCAGGCCCAAGAATGGACCCCAGGCTTAATTTGTTTTGAATTTTGAAATTCCAGGAATTCCCAGCTTTTTCTTCCCATTGAAACCTTTGGGCCTACTCATAGAGGCTCTTCAGTGACCAATTAATGGCTACTTGAGGACCTTATTCCGCCTCCACCGCAATTTTAGATGCAGCTGGGGAAAGTGATCTTTTTGGGACAGACGTCCCACTCTGATCCAATTAAGGTTGCCCCCCAGCACATCACCACGGCGGGCAGCAAGGTTTCTGGTCAATGGGCTTTTCGATCGATGGGGCGGGGAAGCTGCACCTCCCGCCCCGGGTGAAACTCCACCCCGTGCAGCCGTTGCCGTGCCTTTGATGTCAAAGGGTTTGGAGCTCCTTGTAATGTTTGTCAGGGACCTTCCCGTCTGCCTCAAGAATTTGAGTGCCAAGGGGTAATGAGATTCCCACTGTCTGGAAACCGGCAACAGCTCCCCTGGAGGCATAATGTGTAACTGCGCTGGGCCATGTGTTGCAGGGGCACCTCAGAACAAAGAACCTTGGTTGGGCCCTGTAGCGCACAATGACTTACACAAGGCGAGAAGTGATGAAGTCTATCGAGGCTTTATTAAGCAAGACTTGTTCCCCAGCAGCTCAGTTACAGAATGCGGCTGCTGGGAGAACTCAAGCTCTTATACTCCGCCTTCAGGGCGGAGCCAGAAGTCGGCAGATCCAACCAGGACCCGGGACCTGTCAGCCAATAGTCTCTCGGCTTCACAGGTACCATATTACCCCTAATACATACCACCACAGGCCCCCAGCCAGGGGCTGTGAGGGACCTGATCTCACCTCACAGCAGTCGACAAGGCTAGAGTGCAAAGGAAAAATTACCTCAACGATTCCCGTTGTGTTTTTCTTCTCCTTGTGCTCACTTAATAGACAAACATCGACGCACCATCCAGGCATAAGGGGTTCGTTGCCACGAAATTATGTAGGTTGGTTTTTTGAAGAGTTGAGAAGTTGGCAGCACTATTGCACAGTTGGAGGACAACACGTGTTGGAGATGGGAGCTTCCTCGGAGCAAGCTGAATCACACGATACATTGTGTGGTAATCCAGGAGACACAAATATTAATGGTTTTTTTAATTCATTCATGGGACTTGGGTCTCGCAGGCTGTGCCAGCATTTTTCGCCAATCCCTAATTGCCCTTGAAGGGGCAGTTAAGAGTCAACCACGTTGCTGTGGGTCTGGAGTCACGTGTAGGCCAGACCAGGGTAAGGGTGGCAGATTTCCTTCCCTGAAGGACATTAGTGAACCAGATGGGCTTTTATGACGATCGACAATGGTTACCATTAGACTTTTTATTGAATTCAAATTTCACCATCAGCAGTGGTGGGGTTTGAACTTGGGTCCCCAGAGCATTACTCTGGGTCTCTGGTTTACTAGTCGAGTGACAATACCATTACGCCACCGCCTTCCCCCTGTTTAAGCACATTTATTATAAACTCAAGAGTTTAAAAGCCGCACGCACGGCTCACAATACAAATGTCCCAGTCCAGGACGAGCAGGACACTCGGTCTGGATCTGGGGTGGCATTTACAGGGCTCGGTAATGAGTCCCCCACTGGGCGGACCTCAGACCGTTACCATGGGAACTCGTACTCCACGAGCCGCACGCAGATGATCGACGAGCGATCCCCCGCGGTCCCAGTGAGGGTTATCGCACGTTGCATCATTTCCCCTCGAGCGATGCACGCAAAAATAAATCCCACTCCAGAGGGCATCACAACTGTTCCTGCTCCTGATCAACCTCCAGTGTCAGCCATTGTAAAGTGGACTTTGAGCTAAACTGGGGTTGGTTAACCTGCTGCTGAATAGCGACACTCGCACTTGGCACATTGAAACAGGCGCGTAGTTCAACAGGGACAATCGGGAAAAAAGGATGGAAAACCCATGATCTCTGACACCTAGAAGGACAAGGTGAAGGAGGGCATGAGTGCACCATGGCCTACAAACTCCCCTCCTAGTTATGTACCATCCTGACTAGGACACGCTGTTGCTGGGTCAGAATCCCGGAACTTGTTGCTTGGCAGGGCGTTGGAGAACCTTCACCACACGAGAGGGGGCAGAGGTTCCAGAAAGTGGCTCACGATCATCCTCCCAACAACGATCGAGGATGGCCAACCTTACCCGCAATGCCCACATCCCCAGAAACAATTGGGTGAAAGAAAAAGGAGGAAAAAGATTGCATGAAGAGTTGTATTCTCCCCATGTCTGCGTGGGTCTCACCCCCACAACCCGAAGATTCACAGGCTAGGTGGATTGGCCACGCGAAATTGATCCTTAATTGGAAATAAATAATTGGGGTACTCGAAAAAAAATTTTTTTTCCAAGAGTTGTCTCTAACCTTGCAAGAAGAAAATGAGCTCTTGGGATCTTTATCTTCTGTTTATCTTCTCATGGTGGTCCCCCACCTAATTTCTCACACCCCGATGTCTGGGTTGCTTGGGACTTCACAGCAGAGAAGGAGAATTATCACTGATTGTAACGGAATATTTATATCTCTCTGTTGAGGGGAGTGAGCTATAGTAAACCATGAACCACTTCCTCAAAAATGGCCGTAAAACAGTTTAATATTTTTCTCCACTTATTTAACACTTTTTCTTCCTCTCCACCCTTAATTTGCCACACGGGTGGCGAGCCATAGATATTTGCCAGCTGTGCCATATCAATGCCAGGTCAGGCTACACACCCAAATACCCCCTTGTCCTGTTGCCCTTACCCTTACTACAAGGAAGAAATGAAAGAATTTGCAGTTCTTACGTTGCCTGATCACCTACATCAGAAGTGCCTCAAAGCCACTTCACATGTGAAGAGTTGCTTTGTAGGCGGTGACTGCTGTTGTGTGTGAAGGTTTGTTCACAGCAGGGTCACACCATGCAATGAAGGCGTTCATTGTTACACCCTATCTCTGCAACCTCCTCCAGAATCAACTGTCTCTCTATGTGGCATTGATTCTGCTCTCTTGCACATCCCCAATTTTTATTGCTCTTCCATTAGTGGCCAATGTTTCAGCTGTCCACTCTCTCAGCTCTGGAAATCATGCCCCCCCCCCCCCACCCCCCCCTCCCGGCCCAAATCTCTCTCTCAAGGTTCACCGAACTGATTCCTGGGATGGCAGGATTGTCCTCTGAGGAGATATTGATGAGACTGTCCGTGTGTTCTCTCAAGTTCAGAAGAATGAGAGGTGACCAAATTGAAGTGCATAAGGGGCAGCACGGTAGCATTGTGGATAGCACAATTGCTTCACAGCTCCAGGGTCCCAGGTTCGATTCCCGGCTTGGGTCACCATCTGTGCAGAGTCTGCACATCCTCCCCATGTGTGCGTGGGTTTCCTCCGGGTGCTCCGGTTTCCTCCCACAGTCCAAAGATGTGAAAGTTAGGTAGATTGGCCATGATAAACTGCCCTTAGTGTCCAAAATTGCCCTTAATGTTGGGTGGGGTTATGGGGATAGGGTGGAGGTGTTGACCTTGGGTAAGGTGCTCTTTCCAAGAGCCGGTGCAGACTCGATGGGCCGAATGGCCTCCTTCTGCACTGTAAATTCTATGATAAGCTTCTTACAGAGCTCGGCAGGGTAGATGCAGGGAGAGCGTTTCCCCTGGCTGGAGGGTCTGAAAACCAGGGCGGATGGCTCAGACAAAGAGGTAGGTCAATTAAGACCAAGATGCAACAGAAGAAGAGGACAGAGCAGTTACTGTGCTACAGGAGCCAGCTCACAGTTCATGGCCCTCCGGTTTTATACAGGATGTAGAAGGGGGCGTGCCGCCCCTCAGTGGGAGAGTGTGTATTCCCCATCCCCCAGTCTCCTAAGTGTCCCATGATGTTATTGGGCATTACAACTGAATAGATTAACAGAAAGTAACCAAGGAACAAATTAAAAGGGGCCGCCCCTAGTAGGAACAAAGCCCAAGAAAACCAAAAGTGAAAGGGAAACTTAAAAACGTCAAATCAGCGTGTGCAAAGAAGGATCGATAAAACAGTCCCCTGCAGTGCCCACCGAGCACGGAAGGCTTTGAGTGTGCCCATGGACACTGCGTGCTCCCTCTCCAGGGACGCCCGGCCGTGAATGAAGCCGCAGAGGACGGACAGACAGTCTGATCGGATGACCCCCTCGGTCGCCGGCTGCCTGGACCTGTTAATGGCAAGTTTCGCCAGGCCCAGGAGCAGGTTCATGAGGCAATAAGTGTCCCGTGGCCTGCTTAATACATACTACCACATGATCTACTTAACCCCAGGTTATGACAGCATCAGATGATTATTTGAGTAGAAACAATGTACAGCGGGACGGGGGGGAAAGGCAGAGGAAATGGCACTTAGTCATAATGTTCATACGAAGAGCCGGTACAGAGACGATGGGCCGAATGGTCTCCTTCTGCCCCGTAACATTCGGTGATTCTGTAAAAATGCACAGAGAGATCTGGGCATGCAGGTCCACAGATCCTTAAATGTGGCAGCACAGATGGAAATGGTGGTAAAGAAAGCATATGGCATGCTTGCCTTCATAGGACGGGGTATCGAGTATAAAAGCTCGAAAATTATGTCAGAGTTATAGAGAATGTTGGGTAGGCCACATTTGAAATACCGTTTCCAATTCTGGTCACCGCACTACCAGAAGGACGTGGAGGCTTTGGAGAGAGTACAGAATGCAGGATGTTGCCTGGTATGAAGGGTATTAGCTATGAGGAGAGATTGAATAAACTGGGATTGTTCTCCCTAGAGAAACGGAGGCTGAGGGGGCGACCTGATAGAAGTTTAAAATAATTATTAGGGGTATAGATAGGGTGAACAGTTGGGGGCTTTTTCCCAGGGCGGAAATGGCAATTACAAAGGGGCACAAGTTCAAGGTGAGGGGGGAAAGGTTCAGTGGAGATGTGCGGGGAAAGTTTTTTTACACAGAGGGTGGTGGTGGCCTGGAATGTAATGCCAAGTGAGGTGGTTGAGATAGATACCAGATACGTTAGCCACCTTTAAGATTTATCTGGATAGACACATGAACAGATGGGGTATAGAAGGATTCAGGCGGTTGGTCTAGATAGGACACGTGATGGGCGCAGGCTTGGAGGGCCGAAGGGCCTGTTCCTATGCTGTATTGTTCTTTGTTCATTTTTCTTTGTTCTTTGTTCTTGCACAGAAAGAGGTCACTCGGCCCTTGTGTAGACACCGGCTGTAAAACGAAGCACACAGCCTCATCCCACTTTCCAGCATTTGATCATTGAACAGTGAGCCTTCCTTTCCTGCAGAGATTGCATCACAGCTGAACCCTCTCCTAACTTTGAGCACGGAACTTACAGCAGGAATACCTCGTTAGTTAGCAGGACGGGAAGGTGTCCACTGAAGATCCTTTGCAATTGGTCCAGGGTTTTGGGAGACTTTTGTAAGGGCCACGAAGAATCCAGCACGAGTTTTAAGGATACAAAATAATAACGTTTATTTACTATAACAATATATATATAACAGTAGCAGTAACTTCCCTTGCTACCTTCTCCTTCCTGAACTGGCCAGCTTATTTATACTAGGAGTTTCTCCGCTCCCCTCATTGGGGAAGTTCATACTCCCATAGGATTGTGGGATAGTCATTAGTCCCCAGCCAATCGTAAGTAGGCAGGTTATAACATCCCTCCCCCCCAAAGTCCAAGGAATCCACCGAAGACCCTGGCGAAGGAAGGCGTCGAACTCGTTTGGCCGCAGGCCGGACGCCATTTGCATGCGGCGCTGGATCAGGCGGCGTGTAACGAGACGGAGACCGGCGCTTCCGTGATGAACGGCGCGGTTGTACATCCGCGGCCTGTGGACCCGAGGATTCCCCCTCTGATTCATCCTGTGTCTCCATCTCGGAGTCAGAGTCTGCTGCCTCCGTCATGTCAGCGTCTCTATCTCCATTCGGTCCCGTAACGACCTGCGCAGGCTTCGAGTGAGGCACCAGTGGAAGATTTTGAGGACTACCTTCCCTTGTCTCTGGTCTTTGCGGCTGTTGAAATGAGCTCCGGGGGCGGGGAATCTTTTGAGGGGATGATCTTCTGGACCGGACGTGGTCTACATGTTTTCGCTGGAGACGACCTTGGGCTTGCACTTGGTAAGATATAGGGCCCGTTTGGCGAAAGATTACACCAGGAACCCATTGGGCACCACCAGCAAAATTCCGCACGAATACTGGGTCACCGGGCGCAAACTGCCGAATCGGACGATGCCGAGACAATCCCTGTCCCTGCCGTTCTTGTGTGCGGCGTACTTTTGCGCCAGTGTCTGGGAAGACCATACTAAGGCGGGTGCGAAGTCTTCGGCCCATTAGGAGTTCTGCGGGAGCTACCCCAGTCACTGCATGGGGGGTGGTCCTGTACGTAAACAAAAAGCGAGCCAGTCTCGTGTCCATTGATCCGGAAGACTGCTTCTTTAGGCCTCTTTTGAATGTTTGCACTGCACGCTCTGCCAACCCATTTGAAGCCAGGTGGTAAGGGGCAGTGCAGATATGGCGGATGCCGTTCATCTTTGTAAACCTAGCAAACTCCTCACTCGTGAATGGAGTGCCATTATCCGTGACCAGCACCTCGGGGAGGCCATGCGTACTAAACGACAAACGCATCTTTTCAATTGTTGCGCAGGACATTGTCCCCTGCATCTTATGCACCTCCAGCCATTTGGACTGGGCGTCAATTAGTAGAAGGAACATGGATCCCTGAAAAGGGCCTGCGAAATCTGCATGTAAGCGTGCCCAAGGCCGCCCTGGCCATTCCCAGTGATGTAGGGGCGCGGCCGGCGGAAGCTTCTGATGCTCCTGCAAATGGAGCAGTTTTGGGCCACCTTCTCAATGTCGGTTTCGAGGCCTGGCCACCAGACATAACTCCGGGCCAACATTTTCATCTTGGTCACGCCCGGATGCCCATTGTGCAAGTCTGATAATATCAGCTCCTGGCCTTTTTCCAGGACAATCACACGCGTCCCCCACAAGAGGATGCCGTCTTCCACGCTGAACTCTGACAGCTTGGAGGAAAATGCCCGCAACTCGCCTGGGAGCTGTCTATGCTGCCCACCATACAGGACTATGTGCTGAACCTTTGACAGGACTGGCTCCGTCTGGGTCCACTCACAGATCTGTGATGCCGTGACAGGCAAGGTGTCCATAAAATTTAGGGTTGCGACCACCTCACCGGTCGTGGGGGTCGACATGGGGCCGGTCGATAAAGGCAATCGGCTCAGTGCGTCGGCATTTGCTATCTGCGTCCCTGGTTTGTGCTCCAGAGAATACTCATATGCAGCAAGCAACAAAGCCCAGCGCTGGATCCGTGCAGAAGCAATGGGCGGTATTGGCTTATCCTCTCTGAAGAGTCCCAGCAGGGGCTTATGATCAGTCACGATAGTGAAATGGCGGCCGTACACATACTGGTGGAAGCGTTTCACCGCGAAAACCACTGCCAGGCCCTCCTTCTCGATCTGCGCGTACTTTTTCTCCGCTGCAGTCAATGTGCGGGAGGCGAAAGCTATCGGTCGCTCGGCCCCGTTCTCCATCTTGTGGGACAGGACAGCCCCAATACCATACGGGGATGCATCACATGTGACGAGCAAAGGCTTTCCCGGATCATAGTGGGTTAGTAACCCAGACGACGACAATTGTTGCTTTACCCGCCGGAAAGAGGTTTCTTGCGGCTGACCCCAAACCCAGGTGTGATTTTTCTTTAGCAGCAGGTGCAGGGGGCCAGCGTAGTTGCCAGATTGGGGAGGAACTTCCCGTAATAGTTTACGAGACCGAGAAAAGAACGAAGATGCGAAGTGTCAGTCGGGGTGGGGGCATGTTGAATTGCACGCACCTTCTCTGTGACGGGGTGCAGACCCTCGCGGTCCACCCGATAACCTAGGTAGACTACTTCTTTTGCCTGAAATACGCACTTTGTGTGACGTAAACGGACTCCAGCCTCCGAAAGGCGTCTAAGGACAGCCTCCAGATTTTCCAAATGCTCGTGCTCCGACGTCCCTGTAATCAACACGTCATCTAGGTAGACAGCCACACGTGGTAAACCTCTCAAAATGCCCTCCATAACACGTTGAAAAATTGCACAGGCAGAGGATACTCCAAAGGGCAACCGTGTATATTCATACAGGCCCCGGTGTGTGTTAATTGTTACATATGGTCGGGAGGCAGGGTCCAGCTCCAACTGCAGGTAGGCGTGACTCATATCTAATTTTGTGAGTGAGAGTCCACCTGCAAGTTTCGCGTAGAGATCCTCTATGCGAGGCATTGGGTATCGGTCGAGTCGGGAAACTGTATTCACTGTAAGTTTATAGTTGCCACACAAGCGAACTGTGGCATCTGGCTTCATTACTGGTGCAATTGGTGCTGCCCAGTCAGCAAAACGGACGGGCCTGATAATACCCAAACTCTCCAAACGAGTGAGCTCCCCTTCTACCTTCTCGAGCAAAGCGTAAGGCACTGGGCGCACCCGGAAATAGCGCGGCGTGGCTCCTGGTTCAACTTGGATACGGGCTACGGCTTCTTTTATTTTCCCCAAACCAGGCTGGAATACCTCTGGGTATCGTCCTAGCACCTCAGTCAACCCTCCAGAAACTGTTTGGAGGATGTGCTGCCATTGCAACCGCAAATGGCGCAACCAGTCCCGACCCAACAGGCTGGGCCCATGGCCGCGCACCACGATAAGTGGGAAACGCCCCTCCTGGCGTCCATAGACAACAGGGGTCATTGTAGTTCCTGCAATGTCCAGTGGTTCCCCCGTGTAGGTGGCCAACCTGGCCTGTGAGTCAGTTAATGTAAGGGTCTGTATACCCTGCTTGATGCGGTCGAATGTCCTCTGGGCGATCACGGAGACCGCTGCGCCAGTATCCAACTCCATCTCCAGCGGGTGGCCATTGACCCGTACTGTAACCTTAATGGGGTCCACACGGGGAGCTGCCACACAATGCAGCTGCAGGCAGTTGTCCTCCGTCTCCACGTCCTCAGGAGTGGTCGCCGCAGGTTCATCCACATGGAAGGTACGGCCTCTGGGCTGGTCCCAGTTACGGCCCCTGGGCTGGTCCCAGTTTCGGTCGGAACGACGGCGCCTCTGGCGTCCCCAGGACCGCCGTCCGCGACGGGGTCGGCGCCTACAAGTCTGACACGGACATGGCTCCTCATCCATTGGCTCTGGAGAAGGCTCCCTTTGGGGAGGAATGTCCGATGGCCACTGGCGTCGGTCCGGTTGTTGCCTCACCCAAGGTACCGCAGGAGTGCGGGATGACGTTTTTGGGCGGAAAGGGTTGCGCCCCAAGGCATGCACTTCCATTCCCTGTAGCTCCTGTACTCCTCGCTCTGCGCTCTCTCGGGACATGACTATTTGTATTGCCTGTTGAAAAGTCAATGTTGGCTCCGCTAACAACTTTCTCTGGGTTGCTGCATTGTTAATACCGCAAACCAAATGGTCGCGTAACATTTCTGACAAGGTCTCACCATAGTCACAGTATTCCGCAATCCCACGTAGCCTGGATAAAAAAATTGGCAAGGGATTCTCCAGGGGTCCTCACAGCGGTATTAAACCAGTAACGCTGGACTATCGTGGACGGGGTTGGGTTAAAATGTTGCCCCACTATATTCACAGGTTCGTCAAACGTTTTGGTGTCCGGCGCAGCTGGGTACGTAAGGCTCCTAATCACCCCAAACGTATGCGGCCCGCAGGCGGTGAGCAATATGACCACCTGGCGCTCGTTTTCAGTGATATTGTTTGCCCGGAAATAGTAACGCATCCGTTGCGTGTACTGGTTCCAGCTTTCCAGCGCAGCATTAAAAACATCCAAACGTCCGTACAGAGGCATGGTATAATAGAAAACAACTTCCAACCTGTATCCAACAAAGATCCAGGGAGGTGGCTTCAGCAGTGTAGACAGCTATTCACTTTTACCTTCGTCGCCAGTTTTGTAAGGGCCACGAAGAATCCAGCACGAGTTTTAAGGATACAAAATAATAACGTTTATTTACTATAACAATATTATATATATATATAACAGTAGCAGTAACTTCCCTTGCTACCTTCTCCTTCCTGCTGGTTCCTGAACTGGCCAGCTTATTTATACTAGGAGTTTCTCCACCCCCTCATTGGGGAAGTTCATACTCCCATAGGATTGTGGGATAGTCATTAGTCCCCAGCCAATCGTAAGTAGGCAGGTTATAACAGAGACCAATGTTGCAAAAATGGCCTTTTTTTGGACAGATTGAGGCTGGAACTTTAAAGTACGAGTGACTGGACCCAGTTCTGTTCTTGGGCATCGGGAAGATTTGCTGGAGTTGACGTTGAGAGTTTGTGTGAAGGGCGGTGGTCAAGTAGGTTGCATGCCCGCTCACCGTCAATACCATTCTATTGGTGACATCATAGATCATAGTTATCATGGAATTTACAGTGCAGGAGGCCATTCGGCCCGTCGGGTCTGCACCGGCTCTTGGAAAGAGCACCCTACCCAAAATCAACACCGCCACCCTATCCCCATAACCCAGAAACACAACCCAACACTAAGGGCAATTTTGGACACTAAGGGCAATTTATCATGGCCAATCCACCTAACCTGCACATCTTTGGACTGTGGGAGGAAACTGGAGCACCCGGAGGAAACCCACGCACACACGGGGAGGATGTGCAGACTCCGCATAGACAGTGACCCAAGCCAGGAATCGAACCTGGGACCCTGGAGCTGTGAAGCAATTGAGCTATCCACAATGCTACCGTGCTGCCAAGAATATATAGACTCGCGATGGGCAACATAGGCTGGTGAGGGGGTCGCATGAGTGGCCTCCCTCATCTCAGTGGGGCCTGATGGGCCGCATGTTGCCCCCGGGCCGCATGTTGCCCACTGATGAAGATTGGCTTCTCCGAGATGAAGACTTGAACTGAACCAAAATGGCATTGAATGCAGAGCAGGCGCGAAGGGCCTTATGTTTTTCTCCTGCTCCTATTTCTTGTATGCACCTGATGTCAAGAACATCCCCACACTTAGAAACACAGAAAATAGGGGCCAGAGTAGGCCATTCGGCCCATTCAGTGCGATCATGGCTGACCCTCCATCTCAACTCCGTACTTCCGCGCTCTCCCCATACCCATAGGGGCTAGATAGATAGATCGAATTTACAGTGCAGAAGGAAGCCATTTGGCCCATCGAGTCTGCACCGGCTCTTAGAAAGAGCACCCTACCCAAGGTCAACACCTCCACCCTATCCCCATAACCCAGTCATCCCACCCAATACCAAGAGCAATTTTGGACACTAAGGGCAATTTTGGACACTAAGGGCAATTTATCATGGCCAATCCACCTAACCTGCACATCTTTGGACTGTGGGAGGGAACCGGAGCACCCGGAGGAAACCCACGCAGACACAGGGAGAACGTGCAGACTCTGCACAGACAGTGACCCAAGCCGGAATCGAACCTGGGACCCTGGAGCTGTGAAGCAATTGTGCTATCCACAATGCTACCGTGCTGCCCCTTATGCACTTCAATTTGGTCACCTCTCATACCGTTAGCATAGTGGGCTAAACAGCTGGCTTGTAATGCAGCACAATGCCAGCAGCGCGGGTTCAATTCCCGTACCGGCCTCCCCGAACAGGTGCCGGAATGTGGCGACGAGGGGCTTTTCACAGTAACTTCGTTGAAGCCTACTTGTGACAATAAGCGATTATTTTTATTTTTTTTACTCCTTGATGCCTTGAGAGTCGAGGAATCTACCCTTCTTCCTCGAATGCATTCAGCGACTTGGCCTCTACAGCCCTCTGTGGTAGAAAGTTCCTCAGGTTCACCGCCCTCTGAGCGAAGAGATTTCTCCTCATCTCCGTCCCAAATGGCCGACCCCATATCCGGAGACCTCCCCCCCCCCCCCACCGCTGTATGCCAAGGCCTTGCTGATCCATGCCATTTTGAGCCCAAGGGATTTGATGAACCGAGCACCCAGGCATGTTACTGACCCTCTCCCCTCGCCAGGGATCCCAGGAAACAATTGACGCCACCTGCCAACTACTTCCCAAATTGGACTGAGCAGAAACCACAATTTGCTTCGTTGAGGAGAGAACATTTATCATCAGATATCAACCTGAAATATTCAATACAAATGGAAAGTGCATGAAAAACACGACAGGCCCGGAGGAGAGACCGCTGCCTTTTTTTGCGGCCTTGTGGAGTCCGTGGACCATGCCTATGCAAGTTGCTTTAGGCCGCAACCCCTTTTGTGACAGCTTTGTTTGCTCTTCAGCCGCACGCTCCTGATCTTGGGGCACCCAGAGCGGGGAGGGGCGGGGAGGGAGGAGGACCTCCTTGTGACCCTGCTCGTGGGCCTGGCCACACTTGGCATAAACAGGTCCAGGCGGCGGGCGACAAAGAACAAAGAACAAAGAAAAGTACAGCACAGGAACAGGCCCTTCGACCCTCCAGGCCTGTGCCGACCATGCTGCCCATCTAAACTAAAATCTTCTGCACTTCCGAGGTCCGTATCCCTCTATTCCCATCCTATTCATGTATTTGTCAAGATGCCCCTTAAATGTCACTATCGTCCCTGCTTCCATCACCTCCTCCGGCAGCGAGTTCCAGCCACCCACTACCCTCTGTGTAAAAAACTTGCCTCGTACATCTCCTCTAAACCTTGCCCCTCTCACCTTAAACCTATGCCCCCTAGTAATTGACCCCTCTACCCTGGGAAAAAGCCTCTGACTATCCACTCTGTCTATGCCCCTCATAATTTTGTAGACCTCTATCAGGTCGCCCCTCAACCTCCATTGTTCCAGTGAGAACAAACCGAGTGTATTCAACCTCTCCTCATAGCTAATGCCTTCCATACCAGGCAACATCCTGGTAAATCTCTTCTGCATCCTCTCTAAAGCCTCCACATCCTTCTGGTAGTGTGGTAACCAGAATTGAACACTATACTCCAAGTGTGACCTAACTAAGGTTCTATACAGCTGCAACATGGCTTGCCAATTTTTATACTCAATGCCCCGGCCAATGAAGGTAAGCA
This sequence comes from Scyliorhinus torazame, assembly GCF_047496885.1. NCBI lineage: Eukaryota > Metazoa > Chordata > Chondrichthyes > Carcharhiniformes > Scyliorhinidae > Scyliorhinus > Scyliorhinus torazame. The sequence goes on along the minus strand of NC_092735.1, from coordinate 19,946,243 downwards.
TGCCGTATGACTTCTTGACTATCTTCTCCACCTGTGTTGCCCCTTTTAGTGACCTGTGGACCTGTACAACTAGATCTCTCTGACTGTCAATACTCTTGAGGGTTCTACCATTCACTGTATATTCCCTACCTGCATTAGACCTTCCAAAATGCATTACCTCACATTTGTCTGGATTAAACTCCATCTGCCATCTCTCCGCCCAAGTCTCCAAACAATCTAAATCCTGCTGTATCCTCTGACAATCCTCATCGCTATCCGCAATTCCACCAACCTTTGTGCCTCTGCAAACTTACTAATCAGACCAGTTACATTTTCCTCCAAATCATTTATATATATACTACTGTAGAGGGTGCCATCTCCGCTACTCCACTACTGGGCCGATATCTGGGGTTTGAATATCTGTGTGTGTCTCTCTCCAGCTGGCACTGAAACTTCAGAGGCCAGGGGATGTCGCACTGGGACACTTCCACTGAAGAGAGCACTGATTCAAGCCTGCCGTTTATTCCTAACCGACAGCCTGAGACTTATATCACACAGATCTCCAGACCCCTACCAATACCCAGGTGATTCTCTCTCTTGCCGGTGGTGCAACACCCACCCGGTTCCTACTCCACTAGAGTAGCTTTCCCAAGAGAGAGAATAGGACACTGCTGTTTATTTCCTAACCAGCAGTCTGTCCTGAGTGAATCGCTCAAGATGACCCTCGATTCTTGAACCCGGAATTAAGGTGAGGAGTATTTTAACAATGACTTGGTCAGAGATCGCTGGTGAAAGATTGAAGAATTTAAACGACTCCAATTATCATCAAATCAAGGTTTATTGCAAAACCCAGGTCAAAATCATCAACAGAAGAAACACAATAAAATCTTATGCTCTAATACAAACTAAGTCTATTCAAAAGTAATATAGCGGACACAACGAAAATTCTTATGATTACACAGTTTTTAGCAATATCACAAGGCACAAAACAAGTTCCCTTCCCCAAAGCCTCAACCACTATTAAAGTCAAGGGAGTTTCGCAAGCTGCTGCAGGGTACTTACGGTCACAGGCTGCAGAGATCAAGTCAGGGGTGCAGAGGTCGAGCCAAGAACGAAGAGACCCCCAATCGAAAACACAGCCCCTTTTATATTGTTTTACCTGGCTTTGTCCTGTGGTCGGCCAGCCCCTTTTGCATTGAAAAAGGTAAGGTTTAAAGTTCCCGCTGGTCCTGCCCCCTTTGAGCCGGTCAGACCTGTCGAGATGGGAGTACCTCCCCTAGGTCCGCCTCCAGTCTGTTTTTTGAGATAACGAGGTTGAGCTCCCTTGAAGATTTTCAAAGACTTCCATCTGCTCTGGAGATCGCTGCTATGTTGATGGGGTGTTGATTGGATTCTGCTCTGGTGGAGGCAAAGTCATTTACATCTGCATGGGGCTATGACCATCCCATTGTCCTGCTTGCAGGCAGGCCCCCTGTGTATTCCCGTGCCCCTTTGTCTGTGTTTTGATCTTATCTCGTTGTCTGGCTCCTTCTTCCTTGTAGCTCCTAGGGGGGGGTTTGTAAATACTTATGTACTTATGTCCCTACTCAGCTCAGCGGACCAAGCCTGCTGGGAAAACTGGTTCCGTTCTCTTGGCTGAAAAGTCAGTTTACAGTCTCTGAGTTTTTATTCTTGGGCAGTTCCAAAAAGGCCGAATTGCCCGAAAACCTTACACTACGAACAGCAAAGGTCCCAGTACTGATCCCTGCGGAACACCACTAGTCACAGCCCTCCAATCAGAAAAGCACCCTTCTATTATTACTCTCTGCCTTCTATGACCTAGCCAGTTCTGTATTCATCTTGCCAGCTCACCCCTGATCCCGTGTGACTTCACCTTTTGTACCAGTCTGCCATGAGGGACCTTGTGAAAGGCCTTACTGAAGTCCATATAGTCAACATCCACTGCCCTACCTGCATCAATCATCTTTGTGACCTCTTCGGAAAACTCTATCAAGTTAGTGAGACACGACCTCCCCCTCACAAAACCATGCTGCCTCTCGCTAATATGTCCATTTGCTTCCAAATGGGAGTAGATCCTGTCTCGAAGAATTCTCTCCAGTAATTTCCCTGCCACTGACATAAGGCTCACTGGCCTGTAGTTCCCTGGATTATCCTTGCTACCGTTCTTAAACAAAGGAACAACATTGGCTATTCTTCAGTCCTCCAGGACATCACCTGAAGACAGTGAGGATCCAAAGATTTCTGTCAAGGCCTCGTCAATTTCCTAGCTCGCCTCCTTCAGTATTCTGGGGTAGATCCCATCAGGCCCTGGGGACTTATCTACTGTCATATTTTTCAAGAAGCCCAACACCTCGTCTTTTTGGATCTCAATGTGACCCAGGCTATCTACACACCCTTCTCCAGACTCAACATCCACCAATTCCTTCTCTTTGATGAATACTGATGCAAAGTATTCATTTAGTACCTCGCCCATTTCCTCTGGTTCCACACATCGATTCCCTCGCCTGTCCTTCAGTGGGCCAACCCTTTCCGACTACCCTCTTGCTTTTTATGTACGTGTAAAAAGCCTTGGAATTTTCCTTAACCCTATTTGCCAATGACTTTTCGTGACCCCTTCTAGCCCTCCTGACTCCTTGCTTAAGTTCCTTCCTACTTTCCTTATATTCCACGCAGGCTTCGTCTGTTCCCAGCCTTCTAGCCCTGACAAATGCCTCCTCTTTCTTTTTGATGAGGCCTACAATATCTCTCGTTATCCAAGGTTCCCGAAATTTGACGTATTTATCCTTCTTCCGCACAGGAACATGCTGGTCCTGATTTCCTTTCAACTGACATTTGAAAGCCTCCCACATGTCAAATGTTGATTTACCCTCAACATCCACTCCCAATCTAGGTTCTTCAGTTCCTGCCTAATATTGTTATAATTAGCCTTCCCCCAATTTAGCACATTCACCCTAGGACCACTCTTATCCTTGTCCACCAGCACTTTAAAACTTACTGAATTGTGGTCACTGTCCCCGAAATGCTCCCCTACTGAAACTTCTACCACCTGGCCGGGCTCATTCCCCAATACCAGGTCCAGTATAGCCCCTTCCCTAGTTAGACTATCTACATATTGTTTTAAGAAGTCCTCCTGGATGTTCCTTACATACTCTGCCCCTTGAAGCCCAACACCTCGTCTTTTTGGATCTCAATGTGATCCAGGCTATCTACACACCCTTCTCCAGACTCAACATCCACCAATTCCTTCTCTTTGATGAATACTGATGCAAAGTATTCATTTAGTGCCTCGCCCATTTCCTCTGGCTCCACACATAGATTCCCTCGCCTGTCCGAGCACTAAGTGAGTCCCAGTCAATATTGGAGAAGTTAAAGTCTCCCACCACAACAACCTTGTTGCTTTTACTCCTTTCCAAAATCTGTCTACCTATCTGCTCCTCTATCTCCCGCTGGCTGTTGGGTGGCCTGTAGTAAACCCCCAACATTGTGACTGCACCCTTCTTATTCCTGATCTCTACCCATATAGCCTTGCTGCCTTCTGAGGTGTCCTCCCACAGTACAGCTGTGATGTTCTCCCTAACTAGTAGCGCAACTCCTCCACCCCTTTTACATCCCCCTCTATCCCACCTGAAACATCTAAATCCTGGAACGTTTAGCTGCCAATCCTGTCCTTCCCTCAACCAGGTCTCTGTAATGGCAACATCATAGTTCCAAGTACTAATCCAAGCTGTTATACTTCTTGCATTAAAACATATGAACTTCAGGCCACCAGTCCCGCTGTTTTCAGCCACATCTCCCGGTCTGCTCTTCCTCAGAGCCATACTGGCCCTATTCCCTAGTTCTCCCTCAATTTTTTCACCTTCTGACCTATTGCTCTGGTACCCACACCCCTGCCATACCAGTTTAAACCCTCCCGTGTGACACTAGCAAACCTCGCGGCCAGGATATTTATGCCTCTCCAGTTTAGATGCAACCCATCCTTCTTATACAGATCACACCTGGCTCGGAAGAGCTCCCAGTGGTCCAGATAACGGAAACCCTCCCTCCTACACCAGCTGTTCAGCCACCTGTTTAGCTGATCCATCTTCCTATTTCTAGCCTCACTGGCACGTGGCACAGGGAGTAATCCCGAGATTACAACCCTAGAGGTCCTGTCTTATAACTTTCTGTCTAGCTCCCTGAACTCCTGCTGCAGGACCTCATGCCCCTTCCTGCCTATGTCGTTAGTACCAATATGTACAACGACCTCTGCCTGTTTGCCCTCCCCCTTCAGGATGCCCGCTACCCGTTCGGAGACATCCTGGACCCTGGCACCAGGGAGGCAACATAACATCCTGGAGTCTCTTTTAAGTCCACAGAAGCGCCTATCTGTGCCCCTGACTATAGAGTCACCTATGACTATTTCTCTTCTGCGCTTTGACCCTCCCTGCTGAACATCAGAGCCAGCCGTGGTGCCACTGCTCTGGCTGCTGCTGTTTTCCCCTGATAGGCTATTCCCCCCAACAGTATCCAAAGAGGTATACCTGTCCAAGAGGGGGACAACCACAGGGGATTCCTGCACTGACTGCCTTCCCCTTCTGGTGGTCACCCATCTCTCTGCCTGCACCTTGGGTGTGACCACATCTCTATAACTGTTATCTATGACACTTTCCGCCACCTGCATGCTCCTAAGTGCATCCAATTGCTGCTCCAACCAAATCACGCAGTCTGTGAGGAGCTGCCATTGATTACACTTGCTGCAGTTGTAGTCGACCGGAACACTGGAAGTGTCACAGATCTGCCACATCTCACAGTTGGAGCACTGCACCCCGCTGAGTGACATTGCAGGGGCTGTTTAGCACAGGGTTAAATCGCTGGCTTTGAAAGCAGATCACGGCAGGCCAGCAGCACGGTTCAATTCCTGTAACAGCCTCCCCGAACAGGCGCTGGAATGTGGCGACTAGGGGCTTTTCACAGTAACTTCATTTGAAGCCTACTTGTGACAATAAGCGATTTTCATTTCATTCATTTAAGCACTAATTAATTAATTGAAAATAAACACTGAATTATTGTTCGATTGAGTTATAATTAACTATATGGCCCTGACGCTAGATGATTTTTACTGTAAAATTAAATGCTAAATACCGATCTCTGCCCTCAGGTTTAGTTACTCCACTATCTAGTTAATCAATTAGATCTTTTTTTGCAATATTATTTTTTTTTCCAAATGTAACGGATTCCCAACCAGCCAATCAGGTCACAACTTTACTGTGATGTCACTTACAGTTACCCCCCCCCCCCCCACCCCCACACACACACAATTTGAAAAGGTAATACAAATCACTTACCTTCCCAGGATGCTCTCTGCTTCGCTCCATGCAGATTAACAATTACAAGCCAGAAGAAAGAAAACAAAACGGTAGGGGAAAAGCACCTTCTGCCACTCTGCACCGAATTACCTCACTGCACCAAATTACCAAGTTCCGATTCCCACTCTGGATGTGTCTCACTCACTCAGGCTGTGTCTCCTTCACCTGCGCAAACCAAGGGGGTCTTGCGACCCGACTGTCCGCACCTCTACCGCGGCTATATTATGCCCCTGGAGAGGGAGCATGCGGTGTCCACGGGCACTGTCGGGGCCTTCCATGTCTGATAGGCACCGCAGGAATTGGAGTGCTTTATCGACCCACTTAATCACATTTTAATTTGACGTTTTAAGTTTCATTTGTGACCTATTTTTGTTTAAGCCAGTATCCCTTTAAGGGACCGCCCCTTTTAATTTGTCCCTTAGTTTATTTAATTTGGTTTATATGGTTCGGTTGGAGGCGAGACGAACAGAATTGATGGCCCAAGTCAGTAGGTGTCTTTCTCGGGTGTGTCATCTTGGACTCGAAACGGTAACGGGCGGAATTTCGATCTCTGCGCACAGACTGCTGGCTGGTGAGAGAAAATGGCATGTAGCTCACCAGCTGCATGGCCGAGTTTTCTCTCCTGATTCTCTGGCACTGTGTGCACAGAACGTCTTCGGGGCCACGGTGTTCGCTGACACGCTGGCAGACCGGGGCCCGGTAAAACCAACGACGCCGGTTCCTCAGAAATCGGCGCACCATTATTAAAGAGCCTCAAACCAAAACTCCCCCCCACGACGGATATGGGGCGCCACCCTCCACAAGCACCGGGCAACTCCCTCCCCACCCCCCGCCCCCCCACAAGGTCCAGGGTAACCCCCCCCCCCCCCCAATGGAGTTCCCCAGAGTGGGGGGGGACACCTGACAGGGAAGCCTTTTCAACACAAGTTCATTTATTTTCGAACCATCACCAACAAGAGACATGGAAATCAGAAATTCTCGTTGCCGTGATCGGGCGAGATTTTCTGCGGGGCCACCATTTTTGCCTGTGCTAAAAGACAGCATAAACCACGCCCCCCAACCCACCCGTGTCTCTCTCTCTCCACAGACGCTGAGTTTATCCAGCATTTTCCACTTTTATTGCAGAACTCCGGCATCCGCAATATTTTGCTTATTTTTTACCCCAGAAACGTTGACTGATTTTAGCTCCCTACGGGTGCTGCCAGAGGTCCCCAGCTTTTCCAGAATTTTTCATCGCTCCGTCAGTCCGTCCATTCACACTTGGAAGAAAATAGGCTTATCAGTGATAGGCAGCATGGTTTTGTGCCGGGAAGGTCATGTCTTACAAACCTAATAGAATTCTTTGAGGAAGTGACAACGTTAATTGATGAGGGAAGGGCTGTAGATGTCATATACATGGACTTCAGTAAGGCGTTTGATAAAGTTTCCCATGGCAGGTTGATGGAAAAAGTGAAGTCGTATGGGGTTCAGGGTGTACGAGCTAGATGGATAAAGAACTGGCTGGGCAACAGGAGACAGAGAGTAGTGGTGGAAGGGAGTGTCTCAAAATGGAGAAAGGTGACTAGTGGTGTTCCACAGGGAACCGTGCTCGGACCACTGTTGTTTGTGATATACATAAATGATCTGGACGAAGGTATAGGTGGTCTGATTAGCAAGTTTGCTGATGATACTAAGATTGGTGGAGTTGCAGATAGCGAGGAGGACTGTCAGAGAATACAGCAAACTATGGATAGATTGGAGAGTTGGGTAGAGAAATGGCAGATGGAGTTCAATCCGGGCAAATGCGAGGTGATGCATTTTGGAGGATCTAATTCAAGAGCGGACTATACGGTCAATGGAAGAGTTCCGGGGAAAATTAATGTACAGAGAGATCTGGGAGTTCAGGTCCATTGTACCCTGAAGGTGGCAGCGCAGCTCGATAGAGTGGTCAAGAAGGCATACAGCATGCTTGCCTTCATCGGACGGGGTATTGAGTACAAGAGTCGGCAAGTCATGTTACAGTTGTATAGGACTTTGGTTAGGCCACATTTGGAATATTGCGTGCAGTTCTGGTCGCCACATTACCAGAAGGATGTGGATGCTTTAGAGAGGGTGCAGAGGAGGTTCACCAGGATGTTGCCTGGTATGGAGGGTGCTAGCTAAGAAGAAAGGTTGAGTAGATTAGGATTGTTTTCGTTGGAAAGACGGAGGTTGAAGGGGGACCTGATTGAGGTCTACAAGATGATGAGAGGTATGGACAGGGTGGTTAGCAACAAGCTTTTTCCAAGAGTGGGGGTGTCAATTACAAGGGTCACGATTTCAAGGTGAGAGGGGGGAAGTTTAAGGGAGATGTGCGTGGAACGTTTTTTACGCAGAGGATGCTGGGTGCCTGGAACACTTTGCCAGCAGAGGTGGTAGAGGCAGGCACAATAGCATCATTTAAGATGCATCTAAACAGATATATGAACGGGCGGGGAACAGAGGGAAGTAGATCCTTGGCAAATAGGTGACAGGTTTAGATAAAGGCTCTGGATTGGCGCAGGCTGGGAGGGCCGAAGAGCCTGTTCCTGTGCTGTAATTTTCTTTGTTCTTTGTATTCCAGGACACTTGGTGATTTCTTCTCCTTTTTCCAACGGAAAGGCGGGACTGGTGGATCCGATTTGGCCCATGTCGCTGTTCCCATGGAGCGCTGACAGGCTTTGATCCGGCTGATAAATGAAGCAGCCCCCGCTGTGGTAACATGGCCTCCTTAAGGGCGATATTTCGCAGGTCACATGACCCACTCAGGGCCTAACACGCACCAGCGCACAAATCCCGACCAATAGGGGGAAGGCGCAGAGGCCTAGGAGCAGGGCCCAGGCAGAGCGGACCTGGGTGAGGTGTAAAGGCCTGTATGATTTACCTCTGTGCCTGTATATAGTTATGTGCCCACCCCAGTCCAACGCCGGCATCTCGACATCATGTATATAGTCAAACCTCATTGTTGCTTCCAATGAATCTCTTTGTTAAAAAGGAGCCTCCTCAGCGATATTCTCTCGCTATTACAGTGTGGGCGAGAGTAAATCGGACAACGGTTGCAAGTCTTAAATTTCGGGAATCTCCACGAAACGGGAAAGATGAGGCCGGCTCAGTGAGTGAGAATCCTCGCCGATGATGGGGAAACTCCATCTGTTCGAGGAGGGGCCCAAATTTATCGAGAGGCTCCGGTACTTTTTTACTGCCAATGAGATCACCGGGGGATGACAAGCAAAAGGTTATTTTACCAATGGTTTGTGGGCCCTCGACCGACAAGCTCATTAGGAATTTAACATTCCCGGAGGCCCCAGACACAAAGTCGTTTGACCAGTTGGTAACGATTGTGAAAGAGGACTTTGACCCCAGACCCTTGGTATAAATTTAATTCAGTCATCAGAGACCTAGAGAAGAAAAGCTCACTGTCATAGAATCTCTACAGTGCAGGAGAAGGCCATTCAGCCCTCCAGGGCTGGACTGATCCTCTGAAAAAGCAGCGGGTGGTGCAGACAGAACCAATGGGAGGATGGCAAGCTTGTGTGATGCGTTGGGCTGAGTTCACCACACTCTGCAAGTTTCTTTCGATCTTGGACCGAGCAGTTGCCATGCCAAGCTGTGATGCAGCCGGATAGGATGCTCTCTATCGCACATCAGTAGAAGTTTGTGAGAGTCGATGCAGACATGCCGAATTTCTTCAGCTTCCGTAGGAAGTAGAGACGTTGTTGGGCTTTCTTGACTGTCGCATCAACGTGAGTGGACCAGGATAGATGGTCGGCGATGGTGACCCCCAGGAACTTAAAGCTATCGACCATCTCCACATTGGAGCCATTTATGTAGACGGCGGGGGGGGGGGGGGGGGGGGGGGGGGGGGGGGGTCGTGCTACGCTTCCTGAAGTCGACCCTTAGTCTTTCCTTAGTCTTTCCGACCAATCAAACCCTTATCCCTGGCACTGTGAGGCAGCAGTGCCCACCACTGTGCCACCGTGCCGCCAGTAAAGAGGCGACAATTTTGGCTTCTGTTACCAAAGCTTCGCCAACTGGTCGAACACTGCGAATTCGGCTCATCGTTAAACGACATACTTCACGACCGCCTGGTTTGTGGAATCAACAATATCAACATACAAAGAGAATTATTAGCTGAAACAGAAGTTTTGCTCTCGACGAAGCGATCAAAATAGCTCAAACCGCTGAGAGAGCCGAGACATATACCGGTCAGACAGGGAGGAAGGCGTCGAGCGAGGGAACCGTGGTTTACCAAAGAAGTGGAATCTCTTGTTAAGAGGAAGAAGGAGGCCTATGTGAAGATGAAGTGTGAAGTTTCGGTTGGGGCGATGGATAGTTACAAGGTAGCGAGGAAGGATCTAAAGAGAGAGCTAAGACGAGCAAGGAGGGGACACGAGAAGTATTTGGCAGGAAGGATCAAGGAAAACCCAAAAGCTTTCTATAGGTATGTCAGGAATAAGCGAATGACTAGGGAAAGAGTAGGACCAGTCAAGGACAGGGATGGGAAATTGTGTGTGGAGTCTGAAGAGATAGGCGAGATACTAAATGAATATTTTTCGTCAGTATTCACTCAGGAAAAAGATAATGTTGTGGAGGAGAATGCTGAGCCCCAGGCTAATAGAATAGATGGCATTGAGGTACGTAGGGAAGAGGTGTTGGCAATTCTGGACAGGCTGAAAATAGATAAGTCCCCGGGACCTGATGGGATTTATCCTAGGATTCTCTGGGAGGCCAGGGAAGAGATTGCTGGACCTTTGGCTTTGATTTTTATGTCGTCATTGGCTACAGGAATAGTGCCAGAGGACTGGAGGACAGCAAATGTGGTCCCTTTGTTCAAAAAGGGGTGCAGAGACAACCCCGGCAACTATAGACCGGTGAGCCTCACGTCTGTAGTGGGTAAAGTCTTGGAGGGGATTATAAGAGACAAGATTTATAATCATCTAGATAGGAATAATATGATCAGGGATAGTCAGCATGGCTTTGTGAAGGGTAGGTCATGCCTCACAAACCTTATTGAGTTCTTTGAGAAGGTGACTGAACAGGTAGACGAGGGTAGAGCAGTTGATGTGGTGTATATGGATTTCAGCAAAGCGTTTGATAAGGTTCCCCACGGTAGGCTATTGCAAAAAATACGGAGGCTGGGGATTGAGGGTGATTTAGAGATGTGGATCAGAAATTGGCTAGCTGAAAGAAGACAGAGGGTGGTGGTTGATGGGAAATGTTCAGAATGGAGTACAGTCACAAGTGGAGTACCACAAGGATCTGTTCTGGGGCCGTTGCTGTTTGTCATTTTTATCAATGACCTAGAGGAAGGCGCAGAAGGGTGGGTGAGTAAATTTGCAGACGATACTAAAGTCGGTGGTGTTGTCGATAGTGTGGAAGGATGTAGCAGGTTACAGAGGGATATAGATAAGCTGCAGAGCTGGGCTGAGAGGTGGCAAATGGAGTTTAATGTAGAGAAGTGTGAGGTGATTCACTTTGGAAGGAATAACAGGAATGCGGAATATTTGGCTAATGGTAAAGTTCTTGAAAGTGTGGATGAGCAGAGGGATCTAGGTGTCCATGTACATAGATCCCTGAAAGTTGCCACCCAGGTTGATAGGGTTGTGAAGAAGGCCTATGGAGTGTTGGCCTTTATTGGTAGAGGGATTGAGTTCCGGAGTCGGGAGGTCATGTTGCAGCTGTACAGAACTCTGGTACGGCCGCATTTGGAGTATTGCGTACAGTTCTGGTCACCGCATTATAGGAAGGACGTGGAGGCTTTGGAGCGGGTACAGAGGAGATTTACCAGGATGTTGCCTGGTATGGAGGGAAAATCGTATGAGGAAAGGCTGATGGACTTGAGGTTGTTTTCGTTGGAGAGAAGAAGGTTAAGAGGAGACTTAATAGAGGCATACAAAATGATCAGGGGGTTGGATAGGGTGGACAGTGAGAGCCTTCTCCCGCGGATGGATATGGCTGGCACGAGGGGACATAACTTTAAACTGAGGGGTAATAGATATAGGACAGAGGTCAGAGGTAGGTTCTTTACGCAAAGAGTAGTGAGGCCGTGGAATGCCCTACCTGCTACAGTAGTGAACTCGCCAACATTGAGGGCATTTAAAGGTTTATTGGATAAACATATGGATGATAATGGCATAGTGTAGGTTAGATGGCTTTTGTTTCGGTGCAACATCGTGGGCCGAAGGGCCTGTGCTGCGCTGTATTGTTCTATGTTCTATGTTCTAAGGTGTCTCCTGAGCTACGGTGAGTGCAGGAAGGTGAGGTAAAACAATTTTGGCGTGGAGTGGCCGCTCGGCGAACACACCGAACGACAGGCACAGGCGAGGCTAAACAGAGATCCCAGGGGAAGGATCGTGGCCAGAGGCAAGAAAGAAAAGTGGGCCGTCAGCCCAGGAATTTTGTTGAGTGTCACAGTTGCTGGGGAGATGTGCCATTGCAAAGATTTTGTTTGCTTCAAGTGTGACAAGAAGGGTCACATTCAAGCTCGTTGCCGCTCCAGATAGAGTGCACCCAGTTAAAAAAACAAACAAGAGCTTGACCACGATGCATAAAGGAGGTGGAAAGTCCCGAAGGGGAATCTGGGATTTACAGGTTAAACATGGTTAAAGTAAGCAAGACGGCTCCAATACAAACAGTCCGTCTGGTCAATGGCTGACCGTTGAGAATAGAGATCGACACAGGGGTGTCGGTCACAGTGGTGGGTGAATAAACCCACAAGTACATTCGTGGAGGAGTTCAACTCCTGTGTCTGAGCAGCACGATTGCTAAGTTGGCAACGTACACAGGGGAAACCGTAAAGGTTTTAGGTACCACAGCGACACCAGGGTCATATCAACAACAGTCGGCTCAATTACCCGTGATCATTGTGGGAAGGACAGGGCCGAGCCTCATGGGGCGAGATTGGCTACGTCAGATAAAGCTAAACTGGCTGGAAACCTTCAGGATAGCAGACGGCATTTTTCAAGACGTCCTCTACAAGTATAAGGATACGTCTCAAACCGAGCTTGGCCAAATACGAGGCGTAAAGGCTAAAATATACGTGAACCCCGAATCCACGGCGAAATTCGTCAGAGCTAGGCCCGTCCCGTGCGCTCTACACTGGAAAGTCGAGGCTGGGTTGACACGCTTGGAAGGAATCGGGATCGCCTACCTGCGGCCATTGCTGGAGGCCCGGCCCGCTATTCTCCGCCCCCGACCGGCCGAAGTCCTGACGGCGTTGGACCACTCATGGTCCTGCCGTTCAGGATACTCGCATGGCGGCTGCGGAATCAGTCCGCGGCGCCATGGTCGGGGGGGGGGGGGGGGGGGGGGGGAGTGGGGGGGGCCTCATAGGGGACGGGGCAATCTTTGGGCGAGTGGTCAGGGTCGGGCGCGCGGCCGATCGGGGGCACTATTTGGGAGGGCCAGCTCCACGGTCTGAGACCGCCATGGAGCACGACGCGGCCGCTGGAGGCCATCGCCGTGCGCGGCTCTGACCCGGAAGTGTGGGGGCCTATATGTGCAGGTAAAGCTGCAGGCTTCCCGATGGGTCCCTGCTAGCCCCCTGCAGGGCTATGAATATGGGGCCTTTGAAAGGCCACAGTTTTTACGACGGCATTGGGGCGGAAAATCCAGCCCCTTATATCTGACTTTCTCTCTCTCTCTCTCTCCCTGCCGCTATGTTCTATCTCTGACCTCCTGTATTTCCTCTATTTCTCTGAGTTCCTGTGACTGATTTACCCTCGGGCCTCGTTTGGTCCTGTTCTCTGACTGATCGTGTGTCTTTAGTTCAGTCTCCCCGTGCCCCTCTCTTCCTGATGTGTGTTACTGCTGTTCCTGCTTCCCTGACTCTGCCTGTCTCCCTCCGCCCACACACACATGGAATAATATTTGACTATGCGTCACTGAAACACTCGGGTTTCTGCCAAAACCTATCCACGGAATTTCCCAACTTCTCAACAGCCAAAAAAAGGAATAGTGTCTCAATCTGTTTCCAGTAAGTCAGGCTGGTGTTTTTGATGAATCCGTCTCGACAAGGGTTTTACGAAAGCAAACCGTTCAGAAACGCTCTCAGGGAAATGCGTGGCCAAGGCAAACTTCTGACACTTAAGCCTCAGGCAATCTTAAATCTTGTCTGGTGCAGCCTGTGAGAAAACTTCACTCCAATCAGCAGCCTGGTAGAGGTGACATTAGAGAGGAAATCCTCAACGACCTAAACAGTACAAGCCAGTCGGAGTTGGAGCCACAGGCGGAGACGGAGAAGGTAAGCGCTTAACCAGTTTGCTTCAGCTTTCAAGCAAAGGAGCTTTAACATCAATTCATTGTGTCCACTCATGTCTGTCCTCGGTCGGTCTCTGCAGAGTGCCACACACAAATCTGATTTACTTCAGACGTTTCAGAGCATTTAATCTCATCATTCTCTGGCTCAAAAGAGGATTATCCTGAATTCTCTTTGATTTATTGGTGACTCTCATATCTTTGGGAGTATCTGTAGCGTAATGCATAGCGTCCCTGTCTCTCAATTCCAGGTTCAAGTCCCACCCCAAGACTTGATGGTCAAGGAAAGCCCAGTCTCTCACAAATGCCCTCGTCCCGCTTCTCTTCTATTATCTCAATGTCTTTATAAAAGACCTGGAACTTTTATCTGGTTACTCGCTCACCGGCCATCAATGGACCCAGCATTTACTGCCCACCCTCTAATTGCCCCTTGAGAAGGTGTTGTCTTGAACCGCTGCAGCCCCCTGTGGTGTAGGTGCACCCACTCTGTTGTTAGCGGGGGGAGTTCCAGGATTTTGACCGAGCGGCAGTGAAGGAACGGCCAAGTCGGGATGGTGCGTGGCTCGGAGGGGAACCTCCAGGTGATGGTGTTCCCAGGTGTCTGCTACCCTTGTCCTTCTAGATGGTAGAGGCTGTGGGTTTGGTAGGCGTTGTCGAATTTTGCTCCGACTAAGCAAATACCAGGTCGAATATAGCCCCTTCCCTAGTTGGACTATCTACATGCTGTTTTAAGAAGCCCTCCTGGATGCTCCTTACAAACTCTGCCCCGTCCAAGACTGTATCCATAACAGAAACCTAGCTGAGGCTCCTTGAGCAGAACTGGAGAGCACTTTGAATCATAGACTCATAGAATACCTACAGTACAGAAGGATACCATTCAGCCCATCGAGTCTGCACCAACCCTCAGAAAGAGTGCCCTATCTAGACCCACGCCCCTCTATCCCTGTAACCCCACCTAACCTTTTGGACATTAAGGGGCAATTTAGCACGGCCAATCCACCTAACCTGCACAACCTTGGACTACGGGCGGAAACCGGAGCATCCGGAGGAAACCCACGCAGACACGGGGAGAACGTGCAAACTCCACACAGAAAGTCACCCAAGGCCGGAATCGAACCCGGGTTCCTGGCGCTGTGAGGCCGTGGTGGTAACCGAGGCCACCGTGCCGCCCCCCCCCCTCCCAGATGGGTAATGAAAGAGGAAGCCCCACCTCCCAATTGGAACAGGTTCTCTACCCAAGAAAAGTTAGTGTAGGGAGCCTCAACTTTTGCTTGATTATTATGGGCTGTGGTGGTGGGGTGAGGGGGGAGGGAGAGGGGGAGGGGGTGTTATCAAGGGCTGCTGCTGATGCCCAAAGGTCCGCCCACTCACTGCCGCTCTTGTGAGGCTGCCCCAACAATGTCCTTTCCTGTGTACAACAACAACTTGCATTGGTATGGAGCCATCCCCAGCCACCAGGGTGGAGTCGTTGTCCTGAAGTAGGAATCGAAGCATCCAGCTTGCGCAATGCCAGCCCCCGCTGGCAGCGGTGTCAATCTGTGTTTGTGACTTTGAACGTGGGATTAATATCAGCCGTGGAACTCCCCCTGACCGTCTTCGGAATTGCCCCATGGGAGGTTTGACAACCAGCAGAGCAGGCGGATGGGGCCTCAGATCAAACATCTCAGCCAAAGAATCATCTCCTCCAATCGTGAGAAGAACCATAGAATCCCTACAGTGCAGAAGGAGGCCATTCGGCCAATCGGGTCTGTACCGGCCCTCCGAAAGAGCACCCGCCAACCTTGATTTTTTGTAAACAAGCCCTGGACAGGAATTTCAACCTGGTGACTCTGAGGCAGGAATCAATGAACATAGGAGAAGGCCATTCCGCCCCTCGTGTCCGCTCCAGCATTCACTGAGGTGGTGGCTGAGCATCTATCGCTACGGCAATTTCCCGCCACTACCCCCATACCCCTTGATGCCATTCGTTTCCAGGGGTGGGATTTTGGTCACGCTACGGGACCAAAAATTCCCGTCCAGAGTCAAACGGACTTTTGCCGGCCTGTCAAACCCCCCGTTACAATTCCCGGAGCAGAACAGGACGGGAAAAACCCGCCCAGAAATGTATCGACCTCTGTCTTGAACGTGCTCCGCGGGTTTGAGAATTCCAAAGATTCATCATTGAAGAAATTCCTCCTCATCTTCGAACTCCTTATTCTCAGATTATGCCCCCTGGTTCTAGACCCACCAGGCCCGGGGGAAACATTCTATCCACATCGATCCTTTCACGCCCTGTGAGAATTTTATAGGTTTCAATAAGATCGTTTCTCATTCTTTGAAACTCTAAAGAATGCAGGCCCAGATTCCTCAATCTCTCCTCGTAAGACAATTGTCCCATCCCAGGGATCAGTCTGGTGAATTTGGATGGAAAGTGTCAAAGGCAAGAGAATATATTTCATCTGCGTTCCCTTGCCTTTTGTTCAAGAGAAACATCTTAGAGTATACCGGGCAGCACGGTAGCATTGTGGATAGCACAGTTGCTTCACGGCTCCAGGATCCTAGGTTCGATTCCCGGCTTGGGTCACTGTCTGTGCGGAGTCTGCTCGTTCTCCCCGTGTCTGCGTGGGTTTCCTCCGGGCGCTCCGGTTTCCTCCCACAGTCCAAAGATGTGCAGGTTAGGTGGATTGGCCGTGCCAAATTGCCCCTTAGTGTCCAAAAAGGTTAACTGGGGTTACTGAGTTATGGGGATAGGGTGGAGGTGTGGGCTTGGGTAGGGTGCTCTTTCCAAGGGCCGGTGCAGACGCAATGGGCCGAATGGCCTCCTTCACCACTGTAAATTCTATGATTCTATGAAGTCGTTTCCACTCTTACTCATTAATGTTGGTAATGAAAGAGGAAGCCCCACCTCCCAATTGGAACAGGTTCCCTACCCAAGAAAAGTTAGTGTAGGGAGCCTTACTCATTAATGTTGGATGGAAGGCTACCAAACCAATACATCATCTCGAGCACAGGTACTGGTCATTTGGCCCAACTAATGTTGACGTTCCTCACAACCCTCCTTGTATCACTTTGAGCATCACAGCCTTTATCCCTAATGTGTTCCTGTGAATGAAAGTCACCATAGTCCGCGATGACCATGGGTTGCTTTCCCTTTGAGGGGGGAGAGCTGACTGGTGGCGATTTAACCTGAGGGTCACCACACCTCAGGCGAGGGGCAAGGTTGAGAAGGCGGGGCCTTCATGAATAACCTCAGCCAATACGGGAATTGAACTCTGCGCTGGTGGTATCTCTCCGCATCACGAACCAGCCGTCTAGCCAACTGAGCTAAACCAGCGCCTAAGTGTTTATCTCGCTTCCCCTTAGAAGCCTTTGTGCTATTTACCTCAGACAGTGTCAGCAGTGACTCAATGGATAGTGCTCTCGTCCCTGAGTCAGAAGACAGTGAGTGGGGTGACGCCCTGCCCAGTGGCTTGAGCACAGGGATCTCGGCTGGCACCTCTATGCTGTTAGAAGGGGGCGAGGTGTTAAACCCTCATAAGTGGCTGTAAAAGAGCCCATGGCACAACTTAGAGGAAGAGCCAGGGGTATTCCCTCAAGTCCTAACCAATGCTAATGCCTCTGTCAACATCACTAAAACAGGTAAGCCGATCAGAGAAATTATTGTTTGCGGGGTCTTGCTGTGTGTTAATTGGCTGCCATGGTTCTTACGTCACAGCAGTGGCTACACTTCAAAAGTACTTCATTGGTTGTAAGGCACTGGGGAATGTCCCGCGCGGTGAATACATAAACGGAAGACTTTCTTTTCTGTCTTTTACCTGCACTATTTGGTAGCGAGCAAATTCTCTCCGATGTTTCTTTGCTGCCCACACCTGGGTGTTGAACTGCGCAGTCCGTTAAGATCGCTAAGTGGCACTCGTGTGCCCGTCTTAATGGGAATGTTGGTTTTGAAGTTTCGCTGCACATTCCAGAATGCTGCACGGCTGCACACCTCAGAGGGAACGTTGGCAGCGAGAGTTCGACATATTCCCCATTTTTACTGATTGATCTCGTACTGACCTCTTCTGGTTTTGGAAATATTCAATGGAGGGCAATCCCCGCAAGAGCTTTATTCACCAGTACCGTAGAATCACAGAACCCCTACAGTATCGAAAGAGGCCATTCAGCCCCTCAGGTCTGCCACGCTATCCTCATAACCCAGTAACCCCACCTAACCTTTTGGACACTAAGGGGCAATTTAGCGTGGCCAGTCCACCTAACCTGGACTGTGGGAGGAAACCGGAGCACTCGGAGGAAACCCACGTAGACACGGGAGAACGTGCAGACTCCGCACAGACAGTCACCCGAGGCTAGGATCGAACCCGGGTCCCTGGCGCTGAGAGGCAGCAGTGCTAACCACTGCACCAACTTGCCGCCCCGTGATGACTTGTTCGGATGCTCGCTGGTTATTCGCTACCTTTGTGCTGTCAAAGGGACTTTCCAGTGAATCGGGAATGCGATGCCTGGAAGTGTGCAGGAGGCAGGGCCAATCGAGGCATTCAAGAGGGCATTAGCTGGTCATTTGACTAGACGTAATGTGCAAGGGATGCAGGGAAAAAGCAGGAGAATGTCACTGAGGCATATTGTGACTTTGCAGAGCTGGTGCAGAGACAATGGGCTGAATGGTCTCCTTCTGCACCGTAACAATTCCGTGATTCTGTGACGTGTGAAACAATAAGACAGGACAGTCCGATTAAGGTGTTGCATGAGGATCAATGCCGGGCAGGACACCAGAGAGAATTCTGTTTGCTATCTGACGGGGCACACACGCCCAAAAGTCCCTGAGAGAGAGGCACACCCTCAGTACTGCACTGGAGTGCCACAGCCCAGTTCACAAACCCAAGCCCCTTGGAGTGGGTTTTGAAGACACACCCCTCTCCCTCGAAGGAAAAAGTGCCACCCAATGAACTCCGACTGGCATGAACTCCGACTGGCACTGTGATTTACGCTGCATTGATAGGCCTAATATCCATAATCAGAAGGAATACATGTCAACAACAAGTTGCATTTAAATAACATAGCAAAACATGTTGTGGGGGGGGGACACACGGTGGTACAATGGTTAGCACTGCTGCCTCACTGTGCCAGGGTCCCAGGTTCGATTCCCGGCTTGGGTGACCGTCTGTGTGGAGTTTGCACTTTCTCCCTGCGTGGGTTTCCTCCGGGTGCTCCGGTTTCCTCCCACAGTCCAGAGATGTGCAGGTTAGGTGGACTGGCTACACTAAATTTCCCCTTAGTGTCCAAATGTTTAGGTGGGGTTACTGGGTACGGGGATAGGGTGGGAGCATGGGCCTAGGTCAAATGCTCTTTCGGAGGGCCTGCGCAGACTCAATGGGCCGAATGGCTTCCTTCTGCACTGTGGTGATGCTATGATGCCATGGCTCGATCCCCGTCAGCCTCAAAGGAGACAAATTAGACACAAATCGACACCAGCCACAGGGGTACGGGGATAGGGTGGAAGTGAGGGCTTAAGTGGGTCGGTGCAGGCTCGATGGACCGAATGGCCTCCTTCTGCACTGTATGTTCTACGAAAAAAAAAGAAACCAATACAGGTGACCAAAAGCTTAATCAAAGAGGGCAATTTTAAGAACCCTCTTAAAGGGGAAGGAGCAGAGCGTGGCAAAGGAGTGATGAGGTGGGTAATTACTCACCCAGGTAATGAAAAAGACTCAATGGCAATTCCTGAGGCTGGGGTAGTACCTGTCAAAAAGACCCGGTAGGTGAGGGGATATCACATCAACTGCAAACCGAGACCAGATATTACCAAGGTTAAATGCTGAGGCTAATGAACAGTATAAACGTCGGGAGATTATTTAAATGCACACTGAGGGAAACTAAAATATAATAGGTCCCTGCAGGATTTACTCATATATATATATATATATATATATGTGAGTGTGTGTTAAAGAAATAAAGAAATCTGGCATTTCTGCAGCATTTTAACATGTCATAAAATATCTTGCCGTGTCTCAATCCTTTGGGAGTGAAGTGATGATTGAGTAGAGTGAATAATTAAACACCAAAGCTTAAGTACTTTTTGCCATTTTGTATAATATACTGCGGCTCCTGTAATGTCCTTTTCATTGGATACTGTGGTGACCCAAATCTCACAGAATCTTCAATTATCTTCAATCTGTGCTGGACAACGATTGGCGAATAGATATGTTTTATCATTCGTTCATACGATACAGTCTTCACTGGCGGGCTCGTTGCTTGTTGTCCATCCCTAATTGCCCTGGAGAAGGTGTTGGTCAGCTGCCTGCTTCAACTACTGCAGCTGATGGGTGGAATTCTCCAGCCCACGCAGACCAGCCCCCCCCCCCACCCCCCACCCCCCTCACCCGCAGCAAGTTTCCTGTGGTGGAGGCCAGAGGGATCTACCGGTCCCACCAAAGTCGATGCCGATTTACATCCCTCTCTCGTGTCGCCGTCAGAGAACGCGGGGCAAGGGTGGACTCCGGTGGGACTGACGATCCCGCCACTGGGAAAGGCCAGAGAATTCCGCCCCATGGTACACCCGCAGGGAGCCAGGTCCAGTATTTGGACCCAGCGACAGTGAAGGAACGGCCGATAAAATTCCAAGTCAGGATGGTGTGTAGCTTGGCGAGGGATTTGCAGGTGATGGTGTTTCCATGTATCTTCTGCCTTTGTCCCTCTGGGTAACGGGTTTGGGAGATCATAGATCATAGAATCCCTACAGTGCAGAAGGAGGCCATTCGGTCCATCGGGTCTGCACCGACCCTCCGAAAGAGCACCCTACCCAGGTTCAGGCTCCATCCTATCCCCGTAACTCCACCTATCCTTTTGGATACTAAGGGGCAATTTATCGTGGCCAAGCCATCTAACCTGCACATCTTTAAACTGTGGGAGGAAACTGGAGCACCCGGAGGAAACCCACGCAGAGATGGGGAGAAAGTGCAAACTCCACACAGTCACCAGAGGCCAGAATTGAACCCAGGTCCCTGGTGCTGTGAGGCAGCGGTGCTAACCACTGTGCCACTGTGCTGTCTTGTAGGAGCCTTGTCAAAGGAGCCTTGGTGAGTTATTCCAGTGTAACTTGTAGATGGTACACACAGCCGTCACAGTGTACCAGGGAAGGGAGTGAATATTGAAGGTGGCGATAGGGGCGCCAATCAAGCAGGGCTGCTTTGTCCTGGATGGTGTTGAGCTTCTTGAGTGTTGTTGGAGATGCACTCAGGCAAGTGGAGAGTGTTCCATCACACTCCTGACATGTGCCTTGTAGATCGTGGACAGGCTTCAGGAAGTCATGACTGGCACAGGAAAGGAGGGCCGAAGGGCCTGATAACGTGCTGTATGGTTCTTTGTTCTTAGATCAGGAAGTTGAAAAGTAATGCCTGGGCATACATTCAAGAGGTGAATCATTTCGGCGTCAGGGGACGGGAGAGAGCTGCCACTGGGATAGTCTCAGAGTGTTTGTGTCATGGATTTGTGCCAGTTCTCAGACTGGAGTGGTGTTGTAATAACTTTGCTCCACCCAAAGCTCCTCCCATCCTTTGGTCTCGATTAATTTGTAAGTCAGAGTTGCGGACGTGTTAGTGAAGTGGAGAAGAATGTTGGACGTGGGTCAGTTTGAGTTTCTGTCCCCAGGGGATATATTTTTTCCCAGTGAACGGTTTTCAATAAAGCTTTAGGGAAAAACTGGTGGTGCAGCAGCTGCGGGGCTCCATGCTCATCAAAGTGCACTCCATGGCATCGGTTCCAGCATCGCACAGTCAACCGTCAGAGCCACGCAACAGCAGGGCGGTAAGGATACCAACAATCTTATGCTGTGTTAGAAATAGCAAGGGATTAGGGTGATTCCTGGAGGAGAAGGAACGGTGGTAATTAAAACAGGGAACGCTGAGAAAACTCAGCTGGTCCGCTCCGTGTCTGTGAAGAGGGAATATAGAGTTAACGATTCGAGTCCGTATGACTCAAATTCACGAACTGTGGGAATGGGACTTCTGCAGAAACTGTGGGAATGGGAACTGTGCAGAAACTGTGGGAATGGGAATTGTGCAGGAGCTGTGGGATTGGTAATTGTGCAGAAACTGCGGGATTGGGAATTGTGCAGGAGCTGTGGGAATGGGAATTGTGCAGGAGCTGTGGGAATGGGAATTGTGCAGGAGCTGTGGGATTGGTAATTGTGCAGAAACTGCGGGATTGGGAATTGTGCAGGAGCTGTGGGAATGGGAATTTTGCAGAAACTGTGGGATTGGGAATTGTGCAGAAACTGTGGGAATGGGAATTGTACAGGAGCTGTGGGATTGGGAATTGTGCAGGAGTTATGGGATTAGGAATGGTGCTGGACCTGTGGGATGAGGAATTGTGCGGGAGCTGCAGAGCTGGGAATGGGAATTGTGCAGGAGCTGCAGAGCTGGGAATGGGAATTGTGCAGGAGCTGCAGAGCTGGGAATGGTGCTGGACCTGTGGGATTGGAAACTGCAGAAACTATGGGAATGGGAATTGTGCAGGAGCTGCAGAGCTGGGAATGGTGCTTGACCTGTGGGATTATGAATTGTGCAGGAGTTATGGGATTAGGAATGGTGCTGGACCTGTGGGATTAGGAATTGTGCAGGAGCTGCAGAGCTGGGAATGGTGCAGGACCTGTGGGATTGGAAACTGTGCAGAAACTATGGGAATGGGAACTGTGCAGGAGCTGAGGGGTTGGGAACTTTGGTGATACCCAAAGTTGCAACTCCCACCGCCCCCTCCCCCCACCTCCCGCCTCCCCATGTTAGTTGCCAAACATGCCTCCCCATTGGTTATGCTGGAATCCAAATCCCTTTTTAAGCCTCTTCCTGAGGGAAAATTAGCCGTGGATGTCATCATCTCCAGTAAGCGACTGCCTTTGTATTCATTAGATTACTCCGCGCAGTTATAGAGCCGTAGAGTTTTATACAACACAGAAAGAGGCCCTTCGGCCCATCGCGTCTGACTGTGCCGGCTGTCAAACACCTATCGACCCTAATCCCATTGTCCAGCACTTGGTCCGTCGCCTTGTGTGTCAGGGCGTTTCAAGTGCTAAATGCTTCTTAATTATTACATGTTAATCCGAATCTGAGTAATTATCATAGCATCAAAAGGATGGGTGGAGGGTGATTACAGCGCAAAAGGACATCACTCCTGCCCATGCTGCCTCTCTGCAGGAGCAACTCACCTCGTTTCCCCCCCCTCCTCCTCCCCCCTTCCTTCCCCTGTAATCCCCGAGTGTGGGCCCTTTGTTTAATTATCCATTGTTTTCTGTTGCTGATCTCAATCAGGAACCATGGTCTTGAGGGGGGGAGGTAATGAAGAGAAGGAGTGGTGGTTGGATGAGATGAAGCGAGGTGGAAGAAGGCTCGTGTGGAGCTGAAACACAGGCATAGCCCAGAGGGGCCGAATGGCCTGTTCCTGCACTGTAAATTCCTTTTCTGCAATTCAATGCGATCCTCATTATTTGACACCCTACTTTGTGTTCTCTCATTGTTTAAGTGGTGTGACTGGACGATACGGTTTCCTCTGTTAGCGACATTTAAACGTAGGGTCTCACGTTCTGGAATTAATAAAATGTGGAGGTCTAGACAATGGCCTGAAAGAATATCAGTGGTAGGGAAGCATTTTCCCTCCTCCTTGACCAATACCGGAACTCGAGGGCTTGTAAACTCAACTCACCAACTCCCCAGTGGGTAAGTTGTGTTATATGGACAGACCCCAAGGTTGATGAGTCAGGGAGAGAGGGTGAGGCAAGAGGGGCGATAAAATAATCAAGGAGATGGAGGTTTGTCTCGGAGAGAGTAAGAGTCACCTCGGGTCCATCATGGATGCTTGAGATGTCCAAGAGTTGTGGCTGTGCCACAATCCCAAGCTGTGGGTTACTTTTTTTCAATTCATTTGTTGGAAGTGGGCATCGGTGGCGAGGCCAGATTTGATTGCCCTTGAGAAGGTAGTGGTGAGCTGCTGCCTTGAACCACTGCCCTCCCTTAGGTGTCGATATGCTTTGTTAGGGAGGGAGTTCCAGGATATTGACCCAGCCACAGTGAAGGAACGGTGATACATTTCCGAGACAAACGACATTGCAGCCTTAGCTGGACCGAAAGAGAAAAGGCAATTCATTTGAAAAGTAATATTATTGTGTGACAGGGTGTGAAGTTCGACTTGGGAAGCAGAGAAAATCCAGGTGACGGCGAATCAGTTGCGTCCTTCATGTCCTGCATGGTTTTTGTTCCCTTAATGTCATAACCTGGACTCAAGCGGGCCATGGCACACTAAGGAAACCGTAAACAGGTCATGAGGCTGGAGGATGGGGAATACACACTCTCCCACTGAGGGGCGGCGCGCCCCTTTCTTCATCCTGTATAAAACCAGAGGACCATGAACTGTGAGCTGGCTCCTGTAGCACAGTAACTGCTCTGTACTCTTGATCTGTTGCTTTGAACCTTTTTCCTTTGACTCAACCTGTTTGGTTCGATGTACGTAACTCCTTTCCTGACAACACTTAAAGTCACCACAAGTCTCGCTTTCTCCAGCGCTAAATCCTTCATTGTTTGTTTCTCTATACTGTGTCTTAGGGTGTGGGTGCCTTTGGGGGCAGCACGGTCGTACAGTGGTTAGCACTGTTGCTTCACAGCGTTAGGGTCCCAGGTTCGATTCCCAGCTTGGGTCACTGTCTGTGCGGAGTCTGCACATTCGCCCGTGTCTGCGTGGGTTTCCTCCGGGTGCTCCGGTTTCCTCCCACAAAGTCCTGAAAGATGTGCTTGTTAGGTGAATTGGACATTCTGAATTCTCCCTCTGTGTACCCGAACAGACACCGGAATGTGGCGACGAGGGGATTTTCACAGTAACTTCATTGCAGTGTTAATGTAAGCCTACTTGTGACAATGATAAAGATTATTATATTATTTGATGCCCATCCCAGGACAGCAGATTTCCTGGTCTAAAAGGCATTAGTGAACTAGGTCTGGTAGTTCCATGGGCCAAGTATCACTGTGGCTAGTTTTGGGGTGGCGGCCCCCAGTGGCCAGCAGTGGAACTTTACGGTCCCGCCACTGCAAACGGGTTTGCTCCCTCCTCCGCCGTGAATCCTGCAGCGGGCTGTGGGGGGGGGGGGGGGGGGGGGTGGAAGACCAGTACAATCCGCCCCGGTGGGAACGTCCGGAAAATCCGTCCCGGCGGGATTCTCTACTCCCGCCGCTTGTCAATTGGATTCCCTGTTGAAGCCACCCCACTCCGCCGGGAAACCAGCGGGAGGGGGTGCGGTGCTGGCGGGAACACAAAATCCCAAGGACCGGAGAATCCCGTCCCATATTTCGTTAGCCCGGGTCGCCAGATGACTAACCCTCTAACGGAACCATTATTCCATCAACCCTTTTTGTGAGCTCCTTGCAGATGGTGTCTTCTACCATTTCACTGTTCCTCGTTGCTACTGAAGGTGTCAGATCCCCACCGAGCATGGACTTTTAGCAGTTTTCTTACTTGTGATTCGCTCCCTCCTGTTGTAGTGTCCCCCTCACCAAGAGCAGGAATTGTCAGCTTTTGTAACATTCCCGATCGTCGTACGGGGCAGGGGGTGGGGGAGTTTCCGGCGGGCTTCCATCGAAGTTAAGCGGAAGGATCTGTTAGGAAATTCTGTCCCAATGTGTTGGTACCGTCACCAAATGTACACGTTTCCGGTCAGTCCAAATATTAACTGTTTAACCCCAAGCTTACTACACACTCATCAAATGGCAAAGGGCAGTTTGCTTGCAGCCTGGCAGCACGGTAGCACAAGTGGATAGCATTGTGGCTTCACAGCGCCAGGGAGCCGGGTTCAATTCCCCGCTGGGTCACTGTCTGTGCGGAGTCTGCATGTTCTCCCCGTGTCTGCATGGGTTTCCTCCGGGTGCTCTGGTTTCCTCGCACAGTCCAAAGACGTGCAGGTTAGGTGGATTGGCCATGTTAAATTGCCCTTAGTGACCAAAAGGGTTGGTGATGGGGGGGGGGGGGGTATTGGGTTACGGGGATAGGCTGGAAGTGGGGGTTTAAGTGGGTCTCGATGGGCTGAATGGCCTCTTTCTGCACTCTATGTTCTATCTCAGCCATTCAGCCCACTGCGCCTGTGCTAGCCCTTTGAAAGGGCTTTCCAATTATTCCAGTCCCCCCACCCCACCCATAACGCTTGCCTTTCGATAGTTAGCGGGAATAGTGAAAACTAGTCACCTAACTAGCAGATTAACAAACGGAAGAAGCGTCCCGGTGGTGAGGTGAAATGATGAACGGAATGTGCCAAAGCAAAATACCGCAGGTGACCAAATCTGTGGGGCCGTATTTGGCAGGTCGGATCCGCGCAAGGACGGCATCGACTTTGAGTTAAGTCAGTGTATGCCCCCGAGGTGAACACGCCGAACACGGATATCCCTGTATGACAGCTGTATGATTTTTCTTTGCACATGCTGCCCAACCCTTTATTTGCATAGCCACTGAGGCGTCAATTTAGAAAGGTCAGTAAAGCTCAGGGAAATCCGATTTGAACTCATTTGTTTATCAGGGTTATGAATAGCTGAACTTCGTGCTCAGCTCCACTCAACGGCGACGCCGTCCTACCCAGGCTCATCCACGGCGACCCTCTTTCTGTCAGCAGTTGCTGCCATCCCAACTTCCCATTTACTTCCCAACTGATCCTGAATGCCCAAATATCCATTCTCTGCGATTAGCAGAATTAGAAAGATTATGAACACATTCTGCGATTATGGAAATCTCAGAGTAATTTTAGTTGCATCGTGGGATGTGAGCATGGCCAATGTTTGCTGCCCTTCCCTAATTTCCCTGAAACTGAGTGGCTTGCGTGACGTTGGAAATTGTCATATTTTGGGCACGATCTACCAGCCACGCTGCAGTGTAACGTAGTCAGTAGATGCCGGGAGACCCCGCTCTCGGGGTGTACCCGGCTCGCTACGCCGTGCGAGATCTAACACGATCTCGTGAGACATCGCGATGTGTATCCCGCCCATTGTGGGTGGAATCACCTTTTGGCAAATCTGCATATTAGAGCGAGACAGCTAGAACACTCTAATATCCCCTGAGGTAACCGAGGCATTGGTATCTATCCCCTTTGCCTCGGAGACCTCAGCCGAGCGCCATTCAGTACTGGGCCCCACAAACGGGGACCGGATGGCATGGCATGCGTGGGGATCTCCCAGGGGATCAGAGGGTGGTGCCCTGGCACTGTGTTTGCCAGCCTGGCACCCTGGCACTGGCACCTCATTATCACTAAGGAGGTAGCGTTGAGCAAGCTAATGACGCTAAAGGTAGACACGTCTCCTGGCCCTGACGGAATTCACCCGAGGGTGCTAAAAGAGGTGGAGGGGGAAACAGCAAATGCGTTCGGGGTAATTTGCCAAAATTCGCTGGACTCTGAGGCAGTTCTGACAGATTGGAAAACAGCAAATGTGAGGCCACTGTTTAAAAAAGCAGGTAGACAATAAGGTGGGTAACTATAGGCTGGTTAGCTTAACTTCTGTAGTGGGGAAAATGCTTGAATCTGTTGTTAAGGAAGAAATAGCAAAACATCTCGATAGAAATGTTCCCATTGGGCAGAAGCAGCATGGGTTCATGAAAGGCAGGTCATGTTTGTCTAATTTAGTAGAACTCTTTGAGGACATTACGAGGCAGTGGACAATGGGGAACTGGTCGATGTGTATCTGGATTTCAAGAAGACATTCGACAAGGTGCCGCACAAAAGGCTGCTGCATAAGATAAGGGTGCGCGGCGTTGCAGGTAATGTATTAGCCTGGATAGAGGATTGGTTAACTGTCAGAAAGCAAAGAGTGGGAATAAATGGGGGGTTTTCTAGTTGGCGATCAGTGCCTACTGGTGTGCCTCAGGGATCAGTGTTGGGTCTGCAATTGTTCACAATTTATATTGATGATCTGGAGTTGGGGACCAAGTGTAATGTGTCAAAGTTCGCAGATGACACTAAGTTGAGTGGTAGAGCCAAGTGTGCAGAGGATACTGACCGTCTGCCGAGGGATATAGTCAGTTTAAGTGAGTGGATAAGGGTCTGGCAGATGGAGTTCAATGTTGATAAATGTGAGGTCATTCATTTTGGCAGGAATAACAGCAAAATGGACTATTATTTAAATGGTAAAAAAATTGCAGCATGCTGCTTTGCAGAGGGATCTGGGTGTCTTTGTGCATGAATCACAAAAAGTTGGTTTGCAGGTGCAGCAGGTAATTAAAAAGGCAAATGGAATTTTGGCCTTCATTGCTAGAGGGATGGAGTTTAAAAGCAGGGAGGTTATGTTGCAGCTGTATAGGATGCTGGTGAGGCCACACCTGGAGTACTGTGTACAGTTTTGGCCTCCTTACTTGAGAAAGAATGTACTGGCCCTGGAGGGTGTGCAGAGGAGATTCACTAGGATGATTCCAGAGTTGAGAGGATTAGCTTATGAGGAGACAGGGACTATACTCATTGGAATTTAGAAGAATGAGGGGGGATCTTTTAGAAACATATACAATTATGAAGGGAATAGACAGGATAGAAGCAGGGAAGTTGTTTCCATTGGCGGGTGAAACTAGAACTAGGGGGCACAGCCTCAAAATAAGGGAGAGCAGATTTAGGACTGAGTTGAGGAGGAACTTCTTCACCCAAAGGGTTGTGAATCTGTGGAATTCCCTGCCCAGTGAAGCAGTTGAGGCGACCTCGTTAAATGTTTTTAAGGCACAGATAAATAGATTTTTAAACAGTAAAGGAATAAAAGGTTACGGTGGGCGGGCGGGTAAGTGGAGCTGAGTCCACAAACTGATCGGCCATGATCTCATTGAATGGTGGAGCAGTCTCGAGGGGCCGGATGCCCTATTCCTGCTCCTAGTTCTTATGTTCCTATGTTATGTTCAAACTTCAGAGGGGTGGGTTGAGGCAATCTTCCAGGGATTGACATTAAGATATAGGGCCTGTCCCAGAGAGGGCAGAAAGGACAACAAATGCCCCAAACATCTGGCTTCTGGGTAGCCAGGGACCAGACATGTACCTCAAGGTACGTTATGACACTCCTCAGAGGTCCCTACTCCATGGACACCATGGGAATTGCCTGGGAAGTTTGAGGTTCCAGAGGACAATAGCCCCACCCTCCCCCAGACCCTCCAAAAAAATCTCCCACTTGGAGTTAGAGTGGGAGACTTTGGGCAGTTCCGACTTCCTTATTTGGATAGCTACCTAGATCGCATTAAATAGATTGAAATCCAGCCTAACACCAGGATAACCGTGCAACTGACTTCCCCCACCCCCATCCCCACTTACACTGATACCCTCAACTTACCATATCCAACCCACCTCCTTACCCACTCTATCTCCTCACCCACCCTCTCCCCTTACCCACCTAACTTTGATATCCCATCGTCCACTTCCCTTTCCCACCCTCCACCCCCTTACCCACCCTATTCCTCCCCCATGTACCCCCTTACCCAATCTATCTCCTCACCCACCCTCTCCCCATACCCACTTAACTTTTGTTAAATAAGTTTAGAATATCCAATTCTTTTTTCTTCCACATAAGGGGCAATTTAGCGTGGCCAATCCCCCTACCCTGCACATCTTTGAGCTGTGGGGGGGTGAGACCCACGCAGACACGGGGAGAATGTGCAAACCCTACACAGACAGTGACCCGGGGCCAAGATGGAACCCGGGTCCTCGATGCCGCGAGGCAGCAGTGCTAACCATGGTGCCGCCGTGCCGCCCTGCTACCCACTTAACTTAACCATGATATCCCAATGCCCACTTCTCTTACCCACCCTACACCCTTACCCACCCTATTCCTCACCCAGTTATCCATCCTCCCCCTTCACCCATCCTCTCCCTTTTCCACCCTGTCCCATCATCCTTCTTGCCAGAGCTTGTCGTAGAAGCTTTGGGATTTTTTAACTCTTTACTGACAGAATATGGCAGCGATACTCTATATATTGGCAATAATTCAACTTAGCAGCAAACTTGCATGTCAAGTTGTCCTTTTTAGAGCGCTAATTCAGAATTAACACTTTAACATTTTAAATTCCTCACCAGCTTTGCAATACCTTTGATGCTCCATTGGTTGTAAAGTGTATTGGAATGGTCTGAGGGCATGAGAGGCGCTACGTCAATGCAAGTTCGTCCTGTTACGATCTGTTGGGATAGCAGAACGGGTTTGAGGGGCTGAACAGCCTCCTCCAGCTCCCCGCGCCTGACGCCAACAGTGGCCTCAAGCAGGCACGCAGCCAATCTATTACCGCTGCCGTCACTGTGGTCTCTGCTCCCATAACCAAGGACTTCCGCGAGATGGCAAGGCGTTCATCAAACAATACCACAGCGCCGTTCTACTTTTTATCAGTACTTTCCTCCTGACCATTTTCAAGGGTCTCGGCCTCACAGCTCAAACTTATCTCTGAACACCAGCCTCTCAGTCTGCAGTTACAGAGATAAATAGTCATTGCCAATTTGAACAAAAGTTACTTCAATCCCTTTCAGCGATGTGGTCTTCTTGTGATAACGCAGGGGCCCCTGTAATTGTTTGCTTCACACTTTCAAGGATATTTCCTTTATTGATGTTTGTTTTCAAGAATTACAGTTTGACACACATCTCGGTAGGGATGTGTACCTATTGTTACGATCCAGGTTGATGTTATAACTGGCCTGCCTCCTTCCGCGCGGGCCCACTGTTAGGTCTCCGACATGTTGCTCCGTGCCGACGCGGAGACGGCCGTCGCGCGCATGCACGGAACGGGCGCCAGCCGTGAAGGACCTCCTTTTGGCACCGGAGCAGCGCCCTGCTAGCCCCCTGATGACTGCTGAATGGCTGGGCCAGGAGGCCCGTTGATGCCAGCATGCACCACTCTAGTGTTTACGCCGGCATCAACACTTGGCCGGGATTTCGGAGAATCCCGGCCCATGGGTTGGATTCCCCGTCGGCTGACGCCGGAATTGGGAAAAGCGATTGGGTGGAGAATTCAGCGTGAGTCGAAAATCATAGATTATCACAGAATTTACAGTGCAGAAGGAGGCCATTCGGCCCATCGAGTCTGCACCAGCTCTTGGAAAGAGCACCCTACCCTAGGTCAACACCTCCACCCTATCCCCATAACCCAGTAACCCCACCCAACACTAAGGCCAATTTTGGACACTAAGGGCAATTTATCATGGCCAATCCACCTAACCTGCACATCTTTGGACTGTGGGAGGAAACCGGAGCACCCGGAGGAAACCCACGCACGCACGGGGAGGACGTGCAGACTCCGCACAGACACTGACCCAAGCCGGATTCGAACCTGGGACCCTGGAGCTGTGAAGCAATTGTGCTATCCGCAATGCTATCGAGGGTGGCGCCATGCCCTTGGCAGTGGGGTGAATGCGTTCTACACAGCACGCCGGCCGGGGTGCAAATTGTACTGTAAAGGACGTTGGCATATCACGAACGGGCCCGACCCGGCATTTTCCAAGTGGTTATAACTTCCCCGGACACTATTAGCTGGGGACAAGTGGTTACCCATTTGTTGCACTCACGTAATCCTTAATATGATTATAGTTAATGATTCTTAATGAGTTCTCATTTAACCCTTTCACCTCTATCATCGCCCCTTACTCTCATGGTTATAGTTGACTAGAGGGACCTCTGGTGACGGCGGGCGGGAGGCAGCCGCACATTGGAAGGCTCCCGTTCGGGAACGGCATTTTAGGGGAGTAACGCCCGGTCCTAGGGCCAGCGACGGCAGTAAAAGTCGGGAGATAGCGCAAGGAGAAGAATGATGTTGAAAAACACCAGAAAAACGGCCGGGAAAAAAAGCGGCTGAAAGTCCGCTGGAGAGGGGAAAGGTCACCGCGGGGTCAACAAAGAAAATGGAGGCTGGAGCACCAGGGGAGGCCGCAGTGCTTACGGCTGAAGGAATAACTAAGGTGATGGCTGCGGAATTCCAAAAGCAGTTGGCGCAGATTGAGAAATGTATGGAGAAGGTGAGGAAGGAGATGAGGGAGGTTTTGAATGTGCTGGTGGAGGAGGCGGTTTCCCCGGTGAAGACGGCGGTGGTGAGCGCAGTGGCGGAGGTGCGAGAGCAAGGGGAGGCGCTGAAGGAAGTGGAGGAGACGGTATTGCAGCACGGTGATCAACTTGCCTCGATGGGGAAGGAGATGCGGAAGGTGATGGACACGAACAAGAATCTGCGAGGAAAAATGGAAGATCTGGAAAACAGATCCAGGCGACAGAATTTGAGGGTCGTGGGGCTGCCCGAGGGAGTTGAAGGACCGGAGCTGACTGAGTATTTTGCCGCGATGCTGGCAAAACTACTGGGGGAGGGGGAGGACCCCTCCCGATATGAACTGGATCGGGCTCATCGGTCGTGGAGGCCTGTACCAAAGGCGAGTGAGCCCCCAAGGGCAGTGACTCTGTGCTTCCGTAGGTACAGTGTGAAGGAGAAGGTCCTGTGCTGGGCCAAGCAGAAGCGGGTGGTGCAGTGGGCTGGAGCTGGTATACGTGTATACCAGGACTTTACGGTGGAGCTAGCGAGGAGGCGGGCTGCCTTCAACCGGGTGAAGAGGGCACTGTACATTGGTACGGTGCAGTGCAGCATTGTATATCCAGCGAAGCTGAGGGTGACTTACAAGCTCAGGGACTTTTATTTTGGAATGGTGGAAGCAGCGGAGGAGTTTGCGAAGGCAGAAGGACTGTGGTAGAACTGACAAATTGAGGAATGGCCATGTGCCGATGTAACCTCATGACTGTATTTTCTTCATTTTTTTGTTTCACTGCGTGCGGGTGTAGGGGCTAAAGGAGCCAATGTTGTATATATTTGGACAAGGGAAGGGACGGGACTTTCACTCGAAATGAGGGCTCTTTGGGGTGTAGGTGGATATGCAGGGTGTGTGAGCTAAAAGGGGATCTTTGGGCTTTCCTAGGGCCGGGCAAGGGGGAAAGGGACCCGGGTGGGGGCCTCCACGCTGGCCGGTTTAAGCCGGCCAGTGAATGGGAGTGAGGTGGGGGGAGGGGCTGCGGCCATCGGAGCCTGGCAGAACAGGGTCCGAGTGGTCTAGCCGGGGTGGAAAGTTGGGGGGAGGGAACCGAGGTTGGGGGAGGGAACCGAGGTTGCGAGGAGGAGTTTTACAAGAGGCAGTGGACGGGAGGAGCTGGAGACTTGGGGGGGGGGGGGTACAACATTGGGGTATCATGTACGGTACTCTCTTCGAGGCTGGATGGCGTTGGTTGGGGGTGTGGGTGGGGGGGGGTGGGGGGGTGGAGAGCCGTGTAGATTAAGGGTGACTATGGGTAATCCCTGATTCCTTTTTGTCATTTGTTTATGTAAACATGCGGGTTGAGGTTTGGGGGTTGGTGGGCGGATGGGATCGTTGTTATTATGGGGATTGACATATCTTGTTGATTATTGTTTATTGTTGATGGGTGTAAATATGGGAGAAAACGTGAAAAAGGAGGAGAATACATTTTTTTTTAAAAATAAAAAAATAGCTGACTAAAAAAGTCAATTTCTATCACCAATGTTCCTTGAGGAATATGAGCTCCCATAATGAGGGGGAAGGGGGTGATGGGGCAATCATTAGCAGTGCCATTGTATAAATAGAGCTGGGCAGCAACAACCACATGCTCTGCCTCTTATTTATTCTTCACGCTGTAGCCCTCTCTAAGCACAATAGAATCAGGGTTGGAACTTAACTAGGGCCCACACATACAAACACCTTTGTCGAGCAAGAATCTAACTATAGGTTTTACCCTTTCAGGCACAGAAATATTAATTAAACACACTTTAAACTTTTTATTTCTAATTTTTACCAATGCAAATGTTTTCTTGTTTTTAAAAAATGAATTTAAAGTGCCCAATTCTTTTTTTTCTCCAATTAAGGGGCAAGTTAGCGTGGCCAATCCACCTACCCTGCACATCTTTGGGTTGTGGGGGCGAGACCCACGCAAACACGGGGAGAATGTGCAAACTCCACACGGACAGTGACCCAGAGCCGGGATTGAACCCGGGCCCTCGGCGTTGGGAGGCAGCAGTGCTAACCACTGTGCCGCCGTGCCGCCTACCAATGCAAATGTAAATCCTTGAAAACTACCTTTACTTTCCTAACACTATGTCCATGAGCAGAGGAATATATATGAAGGATGTCCATATCTACACTGAGTACAATGAATGCAACTGAACACATCATAAATATGCACTCACACTCACACACACACACTCACACACAGGCACACACACACACAGGCACACATTCACACATATACAGACAAACACATACTCACATACACTCACACACAGATACTCAGGCACACACACACACAGGCACACATTCACACATATACAGACAAACACATACTCACACTCACACACACTCACACACAGATACTCAGGCACACACACACAAGCACACACACACACACATATACAGACACACACATACTCACACTCACACACAGACACTCCGAGACAGACTCCAGACAGGGTACGTTCACCTGTAACTTTGCTGGTTGTTCGTTAGAAACACCCGTTTATGTGAACAGTCGCATTTCTGTTGGAAGTCTATCAAAATTACATCGAGAGAACCCCTGGGGAAATTCCATGTAAACGGAAATAAGCTCACATCTTCACACACCTACTCCAAATGTTCACTTCCCTGTTCCACACGCAACCACAGGCTCACAGACACATGCATCCCTCCAACACGCATCCCTCCAACATGCATCCCTCCAACACGCATCCCTCCAACATGCATCCCTCCAACACGCATCCCTCCAACACGCATACCTCCTATGACAGATGGAACCACAAACAACCCCAAACTATGCACATTGCAACACTAACAGAAAAACATATACGCATACACATACCCCGCAATCTTAGAGCATTCACACATATGGAGGCTGGTCCCTTTTTCTGTGGATAACATTGTCAAGGGGCGTCACATTCTTGAGGGGAACAAAAGGGGTAGGGGGGCAAAGACAAATTTTTAGGGGCACCAAAGTTAACGGTGGAGGGACAGCAAGAGAGATCATCGCTAAATATTACTGCACTAACAGCCCAACAGCACCGTGGGTGTACCTACCGCAGATGGACTGCAGCGGTTCGAGAAGGCAGCTCACCACCACCTTCTCAAGGGCAATTAGGGATGGGCAACAAATGCCGGCACTGCCAGGGATGCCTACGTCCCGTGAAATGGATGTGCCAAGATGCGACCAGGAAGAGTGGGGCAAAACTGAGGTAAATTCCAGTGGACTTTGCAGGCGAATGATGTGGGCGACCAGGCCAAGGGCTGAAAAGGGGGCCTGGAGGTGGGGTCACATGCTCATGGTCACGCACCCAGCACAGAATGCCTCAATCTTCCTCAGGGCTATTGACACGGTGGATGTGGAGATGTTTCCTCTTGTGGGAGAATCTGAAACCAAAGGGTCACTGTTTAAGAATAAGGGGTCGCCCACTTAAAACGGAGATGAGGAAAAATCTTTTCTCTCAGAGGGTCGAGTATCTCTGGAAAGGCGATGGGTGGAAGCAGAGTCTTTGAATATATTTAAGGCAGAGATGGGTAGATTCTTGGTAAACGAGGGAGGGGGCGACAAAAGGTTATCAGGAGCAGGCGGGATTTAGATTCGAGGTTACTATCAGATCGGCCATGATCTTATTCACTGGGGGATCAGAATCGAGGGGCTGAATGGACTACCCCTGCCTCTTGTCCGTACGTTTGTCTGTTCACTGATACCTGGTGTGGTGAATTGATATTTTCTTTCTTATTTATCACTAGACGTACTGAATTCAAAAGGCTGCCTCATGTAAATGAATTGAGGCAAAGGAGCTAACCGAAGTTTGAACATGTCAGGCGGTGGAAGATCAAACTATGTGCGCCTGATTTCCATTTTGGCCCTCAGCATTGTTCGCTGTGCCGGGGAAGGTGAGCACGTTTGTCTCTTTCAGCGATATTCCTTTTTCTGTTCCTGGAATGTAGCGGGGAGCTGCAATTTCTTCAGAAAGGCAGAACTGCACTCACTGTTCCACTGAGTCCCGACCATCAAAGGTGCCATCATACATAGAATTCACAGTGCTGAAGCCAGCCATTTGGACCAGTTGGTCCATGGCAGTGCTCGTGCTCCTCGCAAGCCCCCTCCCATCCACTTTGCCTGACCCTATCAGCAGATCCTTCTGTTGCTTTTTCCCTCATACATTTATCTACATTCGCCTTTGAAGGCTATTTTCCTCAACCACTCCCTGTGTTAGCGCGTTCCGCATTCCCTCCCACTCTCTTGGCAAGGAGGTTTCCCTGAATTCCCCTGCGCTGTCTCGAAGGGGCACAATTCTTCGAGGGCACCCGACAGCGAGAGGAGGCCCGGAAGAGGAGGCTGAGAAAGGATCTCGGGTCCATGCACCGATCCCCCTCCCAGAAACACCTGGCAAGTGTGCGTTCGGAGATGAGGCTCCAGGGGCGGGCTCAGCAGCCACGCGGGGACCCATGACCCAGTGACAAGGAGTTACTTAGGTGGAAAATCACACCCGCTAGCGAGTGATCGGCATAGAGAGGATAGGAAAAGAAGAGGTATTGACGGCTCGTGGTTCCCACCCTCATCTTCTGTACACCTAAACTATCGAACCCTCTCGTGACCTTAACTCCGCCAATCCACTGTTCGCCTTTCTCTTCTCTAGCCGGCAAGCTAGTACAGAGCTGTGAAAGGCGCTAGAGGAAAGTAGGCCTATCTTTTTAGGCTCAAACGATTTAGCAACTGGTTTTTGACACTTGATTTTCTTTTTGATTTTTAGTATACGATGTCGCCAGCAGTTTGCAGTGTCACACTGACTACAACACCGAGATAGAGTGCCAATGGGCTGAAAACCCCATGGCCAGGCGATACCTACCAATAGATTTATATTACAAGAAGAAGACACAATCCAAGTTCCGTATCTACCAGTTCGTATTTTACAGTTCTTTTGCATGACTCTCGCCTCGGGAACCCACAAGGCTCCTCACAATGAAGGGAGATCTAGGCTGGCACTCCGAGTGCAGTAGGGAGGAGGTGCTGCACTGTTGGAAGTGCTGTCTTTCAGATGACATGGGGTTGAATTTTCCAGTCCTTGCTTCCAGTGGGACTATTCGATCCCGCCAATGGAGCCCGCCCCCCCCCTCCCCTCCCTGCCACCCCCCCCCCCCCCCCCCCCCCCCGCAGTGGGTTCCCCAGCGGTGGAGGGTGCAAAGCCGCGCAAAATGGCTTAGACATCGACAGGGCAGGACGATCCCGCCGGCAGCCAATGGCCATCTCCGGAAGACACGGCGCAGGGAGAGGGCCGGAAAGTCCCATCCACGGTGATCCGCCAAGCCCCGCCTGCCCTCCTGGGCCGAGTTGCGCTTCCCGCGGTACTGGTCTGAAGAAGGGAAAGGGAGTCACCCTGAAGTGCTCCGAGCCAATTGCCAGAATTTTCCGTCCGTCGGGATTCTCTTTTCCCGCTGGTTTCTCGGGGGCGTGGGGGTGATTTCGATGGGAAATCCCATTGCCCAGCGGCGGGAAGAGTGCATCCGCCCGCCTGCGAGCGACGCGCTGCCAAGAAACACGCAGCTGGGGGAACGGAGAATCCCGCCCAATATTTATCCTTTAACCAAGATCGCTGGAATAGATTGACTGGTCGTTGTCACGTTTGCTGCACATACATTGGCTGCTACACCTCCCCTTGTTAAAACGGCGACTATTCGTCTTTTGGTCGCTGCGGCATGCTTCGGGGCACCCGGAATGGCCGGGATTTTCCACACAGGGCGGGTTTTCCGACGGCAGAGGCGGCTCGCCATTGGCCGATGGGCGGACGACCCGCCTCTGCCTCCGGGAAGTCCACCGAGGGGCAGGGGGTGGGGTCGGGGAGGGGTCTGGAAAATCCCAGCCTCCATTGGGCAGCTCGACGCCAAGAACAGGCTGTTTGCGTTTCCAGTCCCCTTGCATCCAGGAAAACCCAAGGGTCGGAATTGAAACTTAAAGGTGGTGGAGAGGCCAAACATGTCGCACCCATCGCCACGCTAGCTGTGGCCAGAAAGCCTGGTGTCCAGTTCGAGTCTGAGTCTTCCAGTGCTCAGCTACACAAGATGCACGCGTCAATTGAGTGGGCCATTTTGCATTCACTCCTGAGGCTGAAGAGGAAGAGGAAATGGCTGGACACGGAGGCGGGCACTAAGACAGAAGCTCCCCTTCTTCAAATCACCTCACTGGTGTCTCGTGACAATCTTTCCCATTAGTTCTGATGCGGGTTTTCAGGTGGCAAGCGAAGACGGGTGGGCGAGTCGGATTGGGCAGTGGTCTGCGGGGCCTTCTGCCCCATCTCAGTGGTCCACAGCCGAAAGGGCTTGAGAACCACCGGTCATTGGCCGGGGCGGAATATCAAAGTGAAAAATTATTCTTGTCTTCCCAGGCAGCAGAGGTGCCAGGCAAGCAGATCCCCACAGAATAATTCCAGCTCTGATCTCAATTGGAGGTGCACCATAAAGGATAATAGTTATGTCATCTCGTTTAAATATGATTTTATCTTTAAACCGGAAAGACCCGTCAACGTGAGCAGAACCTTCAGGCTTTTGGAAAACGGTGAGTTGGATTTGGAAAATGTTAAGGCTTTAAGTTTCCCCCCTCCCGGATGGAAATTCCCGTTTGTTGTATTGATACCTTGGGGAGATCCTGTGGCGCGGTGGGTTAGCGTCCCTGCCTCTGAGCCGGAAGCTCCGGGTTCGAGTCCCACCCCAAGAAAGGTGCCTCCATAACGCGGCCAAAACAGGTTGAGCGTCAACTTGTAAACCCCCCCACCACAAACGCCAATGGCTGGCGGTAAGAGCGGGAGAGACTCCTGGTCAGCCACGTGAAGGAAATAGAATTGGAGCCTTTGCCGCAACCCTAGATCCAACCCACACCATGCATGGAAAATGGCGTGTTGCCATAGTAACTCGGAGTCCTTGGGGGTGAAGGGTGAGTGGGGGGGGGGCAGTTGGCTGGATGGCCACCGTAGAGATCAGACTGGCGCCATCTTCGCGGGGTTCGATTCCCGTTCTGGCTAGGGGGTGGGTTCAGGA
This sequence comes from Scyliorhinus torazame, assembly GCF_047496885.1. Classification (NCBI taxonomy): domain Eukaryota; kingdom Metazoa; phylum Chordata; class Chondrichthyes; order Carcharhiniformes; family Scyliorhinidae; genus Scyliorhinus; species Scyliorhinus torazame. The sequence goes on along the minus strand of NC_092735.1, from coordinate 19,907,642 downwards.
CCTTACTCCTTTCCCCGACCTACCTTTGGCAGGGTTCAAGGCGCCGTGGGTCGGACCAGACTTCAGGCAGAGTTCTGAAGAAGAAGAATTGTTATCCAGCACAGTGGTTAGCACTGTTGCTTCACAGCTCCAGGGTCCCAGGTTCGATTCCCGGCTTGGGTCACTGTCTGTGAGGAGTTTGCACGTTCTTCCCGTGTCTGCGTGGGTTTCCTCCGGGTGCTCCGGTTTCCTCCCACAAGTCCCAAAAGACGCGCTTGTTAGGTGAATTGGACATTCTGAATTCTCCTTCAGTGTACCCGAACAGGCGCCGGAGTGTGGCCAGTAGGGGCTTTTCACAGGAACTTCATTGCAGTGTTAATGTAAGCCTACTTGTGACAATAATAAAGATTATTGTTAGTGGCGACCCTCCGTTGCATATAGCTAACCTTGCTTCTCGTTTGTTGCTTCAATGCTCAGTGAAACCACGACCTCCGGACAATCTGAGTGTTGCCGTCACAGTGGAAGGGGACTACTCACTGTCCTGGGACACAGTCTACGCGAGAAATTCATCCAATCTGCTCTTCGGAAAGCTCCAGTACGATATTAACTACAAAAGAACCTGGGAGCCGTGGGAGGTACAGACTGGCAACATTGTTCTTTAAACTTTACGAATGAGACAAAGTGCACAGATCAGGCGATGTGGGAATATCAGGGCAGGAAGGATCGGGGCAGCATTATTAGCTGGGAGGCCAATGATACAGTCACGGTTTCAAGAAAATAATGGCGAACGAAAGATACAGATATTACTGACATTGGGCGGGGGGGTGGGGCAGGGCAGGGGGAGTCATTTTAATTCATTTTAAAATAAACACAAGCACGAATGTTTGCTGGGACTTCACGATAGGCGCTGTGAAATAACAGGCTTAAAGCTGCCCGAACCGTGTGATATGAAGCATCTTCTCTCCCTGCAGAATTCAATTACGGAAAGTGTGCAAAAGGACATTCGGTTGTTTCGAATCAGCAAATCGTCGCTGGCGACGTCAGATACGTACGTTGCCCGTGTTCGTGCGAGGCCACAGCTCCAGCCGAGTGCTAGAGGCCACTGGAGTGAGTGGAGCTCGGAGATCCGATGGAACACGATTGAAAACGCCGAAGACCGTCCAACAGGTAATTGCCGTGGGAAATGTTTGATAGGCCGCTGGGCAAAATTAGCGTAGATCGGCACAGAGCCAGAGCTGGAAGGGGACGGCAGTGGCACGGTGGCACAGTGGCTAGCACTGCGGCCTCACAGCGCTCGGGTTCGATTCCGACCTCGGGCGACTGTCTGTGCGGAGTCTGCACGTTCTCCTGGTGTCTACGTGGGTTTCCTCCGGGTGTTCCGGTTTTCCTCCCGCAGTCCAAAGGCTTGCAGGTTAGGGTGGATTGGCCATGTTAAAATTGCCCCTTAGTATCCAAAAGGTTAGGTGGGGTTATGGGGATGGGGCAGGGAAAGGGCCTGGGTAGAATGCTCTTTCAGAACGTCGGTGCAGACTCAATGGGCCAAAAGCCCTCCTTCTGCACTGTAGGGATTCTATGATTCTGTGAAGTACACAAGGGGGAAAGGAATAGAAAGATATGTTCTTGGGATTGGATGAGAATGGGTAGGATGGGCATGAAAACCCACTATGGTGACAAAGATGCCAGTAATGAACTTGTGTTGTAGATGATGAAAAAAGGCTCATTAAGCAGCATTCATGGTGCTATCAACTAAGACCCTTTGCGCTATATTTCCGTGGTAACAGTCCACTTTTACAATTCACAGCTGAAGATGAAGTGATGCCTCAAAATCTGCAGTGCACCTACGATGGCGTCCAGGAGATCGAATGTACTTGGGAAGTAACGAGCGAGTCCAGTAAATACTTCAAATTCAACCTCCACTATAGAAAAGGCACCTCTGAGTAAGTTATCTCATTGAATAGCCCCTAACCCTTTCCTGATCGGTATAAGCAGGCGAGAGGCCTTTTAGCTCATTCATCCATTGTGCCCTCAAGGTACTTCCACTGCGGCACCCCAATTGCCCTTAACATATTTTGGGTGGAGGTAGGGCTGGTTTAGCTCAGTGTGCTAGGCAGTTGGTTTGTAATGCAGAACAAGGCCAACAGCGCGGGTTCAATTCCTGTACCAGCTTATCCAAACAGGCGCCGGAATGTGGTGACTAGGGGCTTTTCAGAGTAACTTCATACTTGTGACAATAAAAGATTACAGGGGCTGGTTTAGCACAGCTGGCTTGTGAAGCAGAACAAGGCCAGCAGCGTGGGTTCAATTCCCGTACCGGCCTGCCCGAACAGGCACCGGAATGTGGCGACTAGGGGCTTTTCACAGTAACTTCATTGAAGCCTACTTGCGACAATAGGCGATTATTATTATTATTACCTGCCCTACCCAATCCAAGCGCCACGTCCTGCACGAGCTCCCTCCAAACCACGCACCTGCCTCACTTGAAAATATCCGTCACTGCCGCTGGGCCAATATCCTGGACCTCCCTCCCTGGGGCGGGGGGGGGGGGGGGGGGGGTGGGGGGGGGGGGGGGGGGGTACCGACACCACTCTTACTGCCGCGGTTCAAGAAGATGGCCCACCACCACCTTCTCCAGGGCAATTAGGGATAGACAGTAAATGTTGGTTTGGAGAGCGAAAGGCCACATCCTGTGAAAGAATTCAAGAAAAGCCTTTTCCGTAGGCCGATCACTGTTTGAGGATAATTTTGACTTCGAAACAAAGTGCATTGTGGGCCAGTGATCCAAAACCTCTCCGTCCCAAATTTGTCTTTGCACCTGTTGCCCCCCCCCCCCGCCCCCCACTTTGTCCTACGTTCACCGACCTTCCAGGTTAACCATTTCCGTTCTGCCCCTGATCCTTTTGTTTTGTATGAGATCTGTGCCGGAGTTTTTCGGAATTCTCTTTTCCAGCTGGCAATGCAACCCCCAGCCTGAAGGTTTCCCAGCGACGTGGGGTGGCTTCGCTGGCAAACCCCCCTGGCGAGCAGAAGAGTCGGCAACTCTCTTCAGCTTCTCCTTACCACTAAGACAGGAGTGTCATCATTACCTCACCTTCACAGTGTCTCCCTCATTGGTGGCCAAGGGCCAGGTTTTTCAGCTGTTGGCTCGGGGAAACCCAACCTGCACACTTTTGTGTCTTCCGAAATGCACACCCGATCCTTGTTTTTTAAATGTCATTTTCGGGATGTGGGCGTCGCTGGTTAGGCCACCGTTTATTGCCCATCCCTAGTTGCCCGTCAGAAGGTGGTGGTGATCTGCCTTCTTGAACCGCTGCAGCACCTGTGATGTAGGGACATCCACTGTACTTTTAGGAAGGGGGTTGCATGATTTTGACCCAGCGGCAGCGAAGGAACGGCCGATATATTTCCAAGTCGTGGGGAACCTCCCAGGTGGTGGTGTTCCCAGGTATCTGCTGCCCTCATCCTTTTAGATGGTAATGGTCATGGGTTTGGAAGGTGCTGCCTAAGGAGCTTTGGTGAGTTACTGCAGTGCATCTTGTAGGTGGTACACACGGCTGCCACTGTTCGTTGGTGGTGGTGTGTTTGGATGTTTGTTGATGGGGTGCCAATCAAGCGGGGCTGCTTTGTCCTGGGTGATGTCGAGCTTCTTGAGTGTTGTTGGAGCTGCACTCATCCAGGCAAGTGGGGAGTATTCCATCACACTCCTGACTTGTGCCTTGTGGATGATGGACAGGCTTTGGGGTGTCAGGAAGTGAGATACCCGCCGCAGGATTCCCAGCCTCCAACCTCGGAAAAGGCAGGAGTGTGTTTTGCACCTCAGGAAAATAATGCGGGGATGGGAGGGAAAAGAGAAATAGTCTCTCCAGAGATTTTTTTTTTTTACCGCTCATTGATCCAATTCGCATCTCCTTTGGGAGACGTAATCCAGCCACCGCCCCCCCCCCCCCCCCCCCCACCCCCCCCAGTACTTTCATCGGAGAGCTTGATTTCCTCTGATTTTGGTTCCACCTGTGTGACTGCATTGTTCAAGTTCCTGGTTGTGTTGATAGTAGTTTGTAGTTTAGGACTTGAGTCTCGCTGATAAAAAAGGTGTGTGAAGTTTTTGGTCTTGCACTCATCAGGAACATCACGAGAAAACTGATTTAAGGGGAAAACAACTATTTATATAGTATTCATATAAATACTATTTACTTAGTGTATATAGTTGTTTTTCCCTTCTATCACTATTCCTGTGAAATTCCTGATGAGTCCAAGATGGAAAACTTCGACATGTCTCTTTTTTCCGCAATGCCCTCATTGTATTGTTGATTGGAACACTCCAATAGCTGGCTATTTTGATCTTTGGGTCCGCTAAGATTCCTATGCCTTTGTAACTTTATCCTTATCTCTTTGAACCATTCGCGCAACTCAACAGCTCGCGAGGCCAATTTGGAGTTTGGTCCAGAGTGAACTAATTCTCTGTGGCTCTGGAATTGAGTGTAGGCCAGACTGGACGAGGTGAGCAGGTTTCCTGTGCTGCAGGCCGCTCGCCAGATTGGTTGTTGCAACAATCTGCTCGATTCGTGGTGACCATCACTGGGGCTGGCTTTTTGTGCCAAATTTATCAATGTTGTCGCGGTAGGATTTGAACCCGTGTCGCTGGAGGCTCCAGATTGCCGGGACAGCAGCGGTGTTACCGCCACGCTGCTTGACAGGCAGAAAACATTCAGTAAGTCATAAATTTAGCACAGAGCAGGAACTGAAAACGAACACCTTCACGCTCGGCTTAAAACAGGGGCCGTGTTGTTGACGAGATATCGAATGGGTTTCAATCTGCTTTCTCATTCCTCCCCTCTGCCACCTCCCCCTCTGCCCCCGTCCTCACAAAAGTGGCAGAGCTGGCTCGGTGGTTAGCCCTCTACGCACGCCACTGAGTCAGAAGATTGTGGGTTCAAACCTTACCCCAGAGGCTTGAGTGGAACATTTAGTCTATCTCAGCACTGGAGGCAAGGCAGAGGATGATCCCAGGTGTGCAGGGACTGCCCTAAGAGGGAAGATTAAACAGGTTGGGTCTATACTTCTTGGTGTTCCAAAGAATGAGAGGTGATAGGATTGAAAAAATAGGGGTTAGACGGTAAATATTGGGCGGATGTTCCCACTCATGGGAGAGTGTAGGACCAGAGGGGAAAGTCACAGAATAAAAGTGTGCTCATTGCAGATGGATTTGAGGAAGAATTTCTTCCCTCAAAGAGTAGTGGATCCTTGGAATCCACTCCCTTAGAATTCTTTACCCCGCGAAGCTCTGCAGGCCGAGTCCTCGAACATCTTCAAGGCCGAGATGGATAGGTATTTAATCAGTTGAGGAATTAAGGGTCACGAGGATAAGGTAGGAATGTGGACTTGGATCAGCCAGGATCTTATTAAACGGCGCAGTGGGCTCGAGGGGCTGAATGGCCTCCCTCTTGTTCCTACTTCCTTATGGTCTTATATGTAATAATCTGCATTGAGCACACAGATGGAGTGGATTGTTTTTGGGCTCGAGGAGTATGAGCTTCCTGCTAACTACGGGACTGATAACCATGTTGTATAAAAAGTCGGCCTGTCAGGAACTGGCCGACACAGAGAGAGGACCCAGTGAGGTCTAACCGGGCCTCATGTAAATAAATGTCTTCTTTTGTTTATCCGTCAGACTCCCCTCACCTTTATTAAATTATGGACACTGGCGCTGTAGCGAGGGCGTGCTGTACAATTACGTGTCCCGTGCTTTGGTTATTAAGCTGGAAAAAGAATATGGGTGTTCCCCAAATTCCAGGCAATATTTAGTCATCACTAAAACAGGTTATCTGGTTATTATCACATCGTTCATTCTGGGAGCTTGCTGTGCACAAAATGGCTGCCATGTTTCCCTGCGGTGTCCACCCTGCAAAAAACACCTCGCTGGCCGCAATGTGCATCAAGGGGTCCTGCGCTCAGAGGAGGCGCTAGGCAGACGCAATATTTTTGTTTCGTTGCCATGTGCGTCCGTCCGTTAACGATGTCTGCCCTTCCATGAGCCTTTTCGTTCACTTTGCAGAACCAAGGAATGCGAGCAATCGCGGATACTCCGCCGCTATTCACACCTCGCCGTTCACGTCTGTAGCATACGTGTGGATGGCGAGGAGGGCCTGAATGATTATCAGATGTCCCTGAAGCCCGCTGAACCAAGGACGACATTTGAACCATACAGACACAGTGAGTTTACTCGCGAGGTTCTGCTTTAACGCTGTCAGCACATTTCTGAATTTCCTGGGTTGGGGGGAAGGCCGAAGATCGCCTCTTCTGATCAGCCTGCATTTCCTTCCCAGCGGTGCTCTATCCCTAATTCCAAATGGAGGGCACTTCCTCCGTTCTCTGCCCCAGGTTTTTTTTAAAATTCCTTTATGGGGTGTGGGCGTCGCTAATTGGGCCAGAGTTTGTTACCCATCCCTACTTGCCCCTTGAGGGGGTAGGTAAGAGTCAACCACATTGACGGCACAGTAGCACAGTGGTTAGTACTGTTGCTTCAGAGTTCCAGATTCCCAGGCTCGATTCCCGGCTTGGGTCACTGTCTGTGCATGTTCTCCCCGTGTTTGTGTGTGTGTGTGCGTGGGTTTCCTCCGGGTGCTCCGGTTTCCTCCCACAGTCCAAGGATGAGCAGGTTGGGTGGATTGAATTTGTGCTCAATTCTCCAGAACCCTCTGTGGCCAAATCCTTCTGACCATGAGGCAAGCATGGTGCCCAGACCTAAGGAACAATGGACATGACTGTAGGTGGGCCAGTGTGCTTGGAGCTTCAAAGGACCGGACAGAGAAATCTCAGAGAAGGCCAACTATATTAATGTTGTCTCTTTTGATGGGCGCTCTCCCACTTTGCGTCTGCCCCTATGGAGAAATATGTGTCACCTCAGCCAAGAACAGCAATAATCAGGAGTTTGAGTCCTGTTGAGGACCCATTTTGAGCGTGCGGGTTGCAAGTGAACCTCGGAACCATGGTTACCCTCGGCATTCCGACTCGAGATGTAGGAAATTAAACTCCAATTCTCGCCGCCCTGCACTGTTGACTTTGGCTAAGGATAGGGCAAACATTGGCTTTGATGGCCCCCACCTTTAAATAGCTCGCCAACACTAATTGCCGAGGCCTACATAGGAAGGACGGAATTGAGTGCCCTCCCCGGAGGCGAGTTTAATCGGGTGTGAGGGATACCGCGTTCGGATCCCTCTGTCTTCCTTCCTCTGCCCTGATTACACCCATGGTGGGAAGGCCTGAGGGAGGTCTTCTTGCACCGTCACCGATTGATGCCCTTCACCGGGCAATTAATGCTCACTTAAAGGCTTCATCCTGGAATTCGGTCAGCAACAAGTGGGGTAGGCCCCATGCAAGAAACCCGGAAAGCAATCCCTGGCATGTTTGTTTGTGGGCTCCCGCTGGGTGGAGGGGGTGGCGGAGGGGGGGGGGGGGGGGGGGCGCATGCACTCAGCACTTGATCGAGGACCTTGTTGTCCGGAAGAAGGGAAAGGGTGAAAAGCCACTTACCTACCTACCCTGGCCTCCGATTCCCCCTCCCACCCCCACCCCCACCTGCACCCTCCGGAATCCACCCTACCCCACCCTCACTCACTCACCTGGCTCCTCGCTGATCCCGGGCCTCCAGTGAGTGCATTGGCAGCAGCTGACACCACTTCCCCAGTGCAGCCTCCGTCCGCTTGGTCAGCGACCTACGGCAGGGTGTGGCGGGGGTAGCTGGAGGGTGGGGTGGGGTGGGGTGGGAAATCAGCATTCCCACACCCTGAGGTCCTTCAGTCCTGGTCAGGCTCACCACTGGCCACCTGCTTGCCATATTTAATTTTCATGTTGTGAAATAGATTTAAAACCCAAAGGAGCCTCAGGTGATAGGGCGAGTATGGAGATGACAACTTTCCACCGTGCTTAGAACATCACGCTAATATTTATCACAATTGTACCATTAAATTAAATATTAGATCAAATTAAATATTAGATTGCTGAATTAGATCAGCCATGATCCAGTTGAATGGTGGGGCAGGCTAGAGGGGCTGAAGGGCCTGTTCCTGCTCCTATCTCCTATGTTATGAATCAGAACTGAAGTGAACTGCTTGCAATTTTTGTCTTTTCTTATTAGTAAAGCCAAAGGCCCCTTTCAACATGACTGTGGAACGGTTGCCTGATAAGAATTATCAACTGAAATGGCTGGCAGAGGAAGCTCAGTACAATTCAGAATATGAAGTTTATTTCAAGAAGGTTGAAGATTCTTGGGAGGTCAGTTTCGATCTTACATCAGTGACAGGGACAGGTTTTCAGGACAGTCTTTGCTGTGTGTATCTACCTTGCACTATCTGTTTCTGAATGTGTGTGAACGCATGCGAGTGTCTGGGTGCAAGCGTGTGTGGGCGCTTGTGTGTGAATGTGTGTGAGCATGTGGGCGCGTGTGTATGAGTGCATGTGTGAGCGTGTGTGAGCATAGGCGAGCATGTGTGTGCAAGTGTGTGTGAGCTTGTGTGTGTGACAGCACGTGAGTGCATATGAGCATGTGTGACCGTATACAAGCATGTGAGAGCATGTGTGTGCAAGCATGTGTGAGCGTGACTGAGCCTGTGCAAGTGTGTGTGTGCAAGCATGTGTTTGTGTGCGATCATTTGTGAATGTGTGTGTGCAAGCATGTGTGAGCGTGTGTTAGTGTGCGCATGCATGTGTGTGAGCATGCGTGAGTATGTGAGTGTGCATGAGCGTGTGTGAATTTTTGCAAGCATGTATGTGCTTGTGTGTGCAAGCATGTATGAGCATGTGCAAGCATGTGTGTGTGAGCATGTGTGAGTATGTGCGAGCATGTGTGTGGTGTTTGTATTTTCCTGGGAGTGTGTCAAAATCGTATTAGAACGTCCTAGAAGGTGGGGAAACTGATAACCTCGGAATCGACTGAATGATTGGGGTACAGCTCCAATAATTAGGCCCATGGGATTCCAAATGTAATATTAAATTGAAGGATTACCCATAGCTGTGTTAGATCTATTATTACTCTTTAAAGGTGGTGAATAATTGAAACAGCTTTTCAAACCAAGAGAACATTGTGACATATTTTAACCCTAGTATTCTTTGTGCCAGAATGCCAACGTGAAGCCGATTCCCCAAAACACCAAATTCTACCAAATCTCAAAGCATTCACTGGAGCCTTCCAGTAGATACAATATAAGAGTAAGAAGAAAGGTAAAATGTGGATCTAGTTTTGATTCCTACTGTGGACCATGGAGTGCCTGGAGCGAGGAGGCCCTATTGGAAACCGAACCTGGTGTGTAGTGTGAACATGGATATTTCTTTAAATATTTTGGGCGGATATTGTCTTATTGTACAAAGAGGTCTATGTGTGTGCAAATGATTTAATTAAGCTGGGAAAGGTCAATGTAGACAGCTTCACTGGGAGAATTGAGGGTTGCAAAAGAGTAGAGGTGCTAAATTCATGCATTTGAAGGGCAGCACGGTGGCGCAGTGGTTAGCACTGTGGCCTCACGGCGCCGAGGTCCCAGGTTCGATCCCGGCTCTGAGTCACTGTCCGTGTGGAGTTTGCACATTCTCCCCGTGTTTGCATGGGTTTCGCCCCCACAACCCAAAGATGTGCAGGCTAGGTGGATTGGCCACGATAAATTGTCCCTTAATTGGAAAAAATTAATTGGGTACTCTAAATTTATATATTTTTTAAAATTCATGCATTTGTAATGGTCAAGTCGATTTATAAGCAAATAAATAGAGTTTAGAAATTTGCATTAGGAGATAGAGATGTTAAATTTCAAAGGGGAGTAAGGATTTTGTAGCTTGCAAAGGCTTCAGAAGTAAAGGTCGTGATGGGAGATTTTAACTTCCCTAACATTGAATGGGACTCATGTAGTGTTGGAAGCGTAGATGGAGCAGAATTTGTAAGGAGCATCCAGGACAGTTTTTTAGAGCAGTATGTAAATAGTCCAACTCGGGAAGGGGCCATACTGGACGTGGTATTGGGGAATGATCCCGGCCAGGTGGTTGAAGTATCAGTCGGTGATTATTTTGGGAATAGCGATCACAATTCCGTAAGTTTTAGAATACTCATGGACAAAGACGAGAGTGGTCCTAAAGGAAGAGTGCTAAATTGGGGAAAGGCCAAGTATAACAAAATTTGTCAGGAGCTCGGAAATGTGGATTGGGAGCAGCTGTTTAAGGGTAAATCCACATTTGAAATGTGGGAGTCTTTTAAGGAAAGGTTGATTAGAGTGCAGGACAGACATGCCCCTGTGAAAATGAAGGATAGAAATGGCAAGATTAGGGAACCATGGATGACGGGTGGAATTGTGAGACTAGCTAAGATGAAAAAGGAAGCATACATAAGATCTAGGCGACTTAAAACTGATGAAGCTTTGGAGGGATATCAGGAAAGTAGGACAAATCTCAAATGCGCAATAAAGAGGGCTAAAAGGGGTCATGAAATATCTTTGGCTACCAGGGTTAAGGAAAATCCCAAAGCCTTTTATTCATATATAAGTAGCAAAAGGGTAACTAGAGAAAGGATTGGCCCACTCAAAGACAAAAGAGGGAATTTATGCGTGGAGTCAGAGGAAATGGGTGAGATTCTTAATGAGTACTTTACATCGATATTCACCAAGGAGAGGGATATGACGGATGTTGAGGCTAGGGATGGATGTTTAAATACTCTAGGTCAAGTCGGCATAAGGAAGGGGGAAGTTTGGGGTATTCTAAAAGGCATTAAGGTGGACAAGTCCCCAGGTCCGGATGGGATCTATCCCAGGTTACTGAGGGAAGCGAGGGATGAAATAGCTGGGGCCTTAACAGATATCTTTGCAGCATCCTTGAGCACGGGTGAGGTCCCGGAGGACTGGAGAATTGCGAATGTTTAAGAAGGGTAGCAGGGATAATCTAGGGAATTACAGACCTGTGCGCTTGACGTCAGTGGTAGGCAAACTGTTGGAGAAGATACTGAGGGATAGGATCTATTCACATTTGGAAGAAAATAGACTTATCAGTGATAGGCAGCATGGTTTTGTGCAGGGAAGGTCATGTCTTACAAACCTAATAGAATTCTTTGAGGAAGTGACAAAGTTAATTGATGAAGGAAGGGCTGTAGATGTCATATACATGGACTTCAGTAAGGTGTTTGATAACGTTTCCCATGGCAGGTTGATGGAAAAGGTGAAGTCGTATGGGGTTCAGGGTGTACTAGCTAGATGGATAAAGAACAGGTGGGCAACAGGAGACAGAGCGTAGTGGTGGAAGGGAGTGTCTCAAAATGGAGAAAGGTGACTAGTGGTGTTCCACAGGGATCCATGCTCGGACCACTGTTGTTTGTGATATATGTAAATGATCTGGACGAAGGTATAGGTGGTCTGATTAGCAAGTTTGCAGATGATACTAAGATTGGTGGAGTTGCAGATAGCGAGGACTGTCAGAGAATACAGCAAAATATAGATAGATTGGAGAGTTGGGCAGAGAAATGGCAGATGGAGTTCAATCCAGGCAAATGCGAGATGATGCATTTTGAAAGATCTAATTCAAGAGCGGACTATACGGTGAATGGAAGAGTCCTGGGGAAAATTGATGTACAGAGAGATCTGGGAGTTCAGGTCCATTGTACCCTGAAGGTGGCAACGCAGGTCGATAGAGTGGTCAAGAAGGCATACAGCATGCTTGCCTTCATCGAATGGGGTATTGAGTACAAGAGTCGGCAGGTCATGTTGCAGTTGTATAGGACTTTGGTTAGGCCACATTTGGAATACTGCGTGCAGTTCTGGTCACCACATTACCAGAAGGATGTGGATGCTTTAGAGAGGGTGCAGAGGAGGTTCACCAGGATGTTGCCTGGTACGGAGGGTGCTAGCTACGAAGAAAGGTTGAGTAGATTAGGTGTGTTTTCGTTGGAAAGACGGAGGTTGAAGGGGGACCTGATTGAGGTCTACAAGATTATGAGAGGTATGGACAGGGTGGATAGCAACAAGCTTTTTCCAAGAGTGGGGGTGTCAATTACAAGGGGTCACAATTTCAAGGTGAGAGGGGGAAAGTTTAAGGGAGATGTCCGTGGAAAGTTTTTTACGTAGAGGGTGGTGGGTGCCTGGAACGCCTTGCCAGCGGAGATGGTAGAGGCGGGCACGATAGCATCTTTTAAGATGCATCTAGACAGATATATGAACGGGTGGGGAACAGAGGGAAGTAGATCCTTGGAAAATAGAAGACACGTTTAGATAAAGGATCTGGATCGGCGCAGGCAGGGAGGGTGAAGGGCCTGTTCCTGTGCTGTAATTTTCTTTGTTCTTTGTTCTAAATGAGGGAAGGTTATTAAATTATGTTTGAACAAAAAGGGAAGGTTATAGGGAAAATATGAAAGGTTATTATATTTTTGAAAAGGTTAAGCTGAAGACAATGGAATCGAAGATGCGGGGTCAAAAATACTTAAGGGAAAATGTTGAGCTGAGTGGGATTAGCTGTGACTTTGTGCTGAGAGAAGGTGTGAAGTCTGAAGTAGCCATCCAGAAAACCGGAAATGTATTGGGTTTCAGAAAGCAGTCTTGTTTAGCACAGTGGTTAGCACTTTTGCTTCACAACTCCAGGGTCCCAGGTTCGATTTCCGGCTTGGGTCACTGTCTGTGTGGAGTCTGCACGTTCTCCCCGTGTCTGCGTGGGTTTCCTCCGGGTGCTCCGGTTTCCTCCCACAAGTCCCAAAAGGCGATGCTGTTAGATAATTTGGACATTCTGAATTCTCCCTCCATGTACCCGAACAGGCGCCAGAAGGTGGCGACGAGGGGATTAAACTTTCACAGACTGGCTGGAAAGAATTTAAATCGCCAGGCAGAGAGCTGATAGATACAATCCAAGCCTGTATCCCTGCCTCCTCCTGGGTATAAGCAGAACTGAAAACAAAGATGGAGTCTGCCTTCTTCTTCCCTGAATCTTCGACCAGAAGCGCTCTACCAATCAAAAGTGAGAGCAGGCTAAGTCACGAAATTTCAGAATAGGTTCACACCTAAACCTGTGTGGTAGTCGCCACTGTTGTATATATCACATACATGTGATGTAATACGGTAAGGCTCCTGTACTACAGGTACGGGGGTAGATCCCTGCCTGCTGGCTCCGCCCAGTAGGCGGAGTATAAATGTGTGTGCTCACCGAGCTGCAGCCACTTCAGCAGCAGCTGCAGGAGGCTACACATCTCTGCTTAATAAAGCCTCGATTACTCTCTACTCTCGTCTCGCCGTAATTGATAATGCATCAACCTGATAATTTTAACCTCGGCAATTAAATACATCTCCTAAAACATTGCTGAAAGAGTTAAATGATCGTGTCATTGACCAATGGATGTCATGAGGGCGATATCATAGTACAGCCTCTCAGGAAAGTAATTAGAGAACAGTTTGATGAACGTTTTGTTCAATGTCTTTCTTTGTTTTTGTTTTATTTAGATAATAAGCCGCTCATTCTTGCAGCAGTTTTTATTCTGATGTTTTTATTCATCTTGAGTTACCCCTGCTTCGGCCTGATGAAAAGGTAAAGTATATTGTCCCTTACATTTCAATTCCTCCCTCTGTGGGATTTCCCAATGGAACTCATTGGCACATCTCTGGCATTTAACGCATAAAATATTTGAATGCCTTGATTAAAACGCGCGGGCAGCATGGTAGCATTGTGGTTAGCACAATTGCTTCACAGCCCCAGGGTCCCAGGTTCGATTCCGGCTTGGGTCACTGTCTGTGCGGAGTCTGCACATCCTCCCCGTGTGTGCGTGGGTTTCCTCCGGGGGCTCCGGTTACCTCCCACAGTCCAAAGATGTGCGGGTTAGGTGGATTGGCCATGATAAATTGCCCTTAGTGTGCAAAATTGCCCTTAGTGTTGGGTGGGGTTACTGGGTTATGGGGATAGGGTGGAGGTGTTGACCTTGGGTAGGGTGCTCTTTCCAAGAGCCGGTGCAGACACGATGGGCCAAATGGCCTCCTTCTGCACTGTAAATTCTATGAAAACGTGTCTCGGAGGACAAGGGCAAGGGAACACCACCTCCGAGTCATGCACTATCCCGGCTTGGAACTATATCGTCATTCCTTTATTGTTCCCGGGATCAAAATCCCTCCCTAACAGCATGGTGGGTGTACCTGCACCACAGGGACTGCAGTGGTTCAAGAAGGCAGCTCACCAGTGCCTTCTGGAGGAGAACTAGGGATGGACAATAAATACCAGCCGTGCCCACATCCCATTGAGAGGGTGTAAAGAAACGCCAGTACCTAATTCACTCCACGGTGTCCTAGATAAGCCGTCCAAGCTCCTCACTTAGATTCCAGTCAGCGTCCCCTTCCTCCTAGACATAGATTTGCGAGCTCTCACTTAGAATCCATCTGAAGTTCTCAGGCGCACAAAATCTTTCGAGTGAAACATTGCAAAATTCTTGACAATAAGGCAACGCCTTGTAAACACTTGGAAGATGCGAACGTTTTCCAAGGGCGTGTTTTTCTGGCCCCCGAACGCCAATGGGATATCATTTTGGATGGCCCCCAAACTAAGGGAAACCTCAGAGTCCTGGGGCACATCCACCTGGTGAGTATGGCTTACCCTGTAGGAGTCGGCAGGGGGTGGGGTCAGAAACCCCTCATCAGAATAGTCACCTGGAACGTCAGGGGGCTCAACAGCCCAGGGAGGGCCGACGGAATCTTCCTCTAAGGGAGAAGGACTGACTGAGGGTAAGAAAGAGCTCGATAAGACAGATCTACCAAGCGAGCTATGGGACGAGGGCTAGGGGAGGGGTGGCCATACTCCTCAGTTAAAGGACGACATTCACAGCGACAAAGACGGTCACAGACCCGGGGGAGGGGGGCGGTAAATCATGGTTAGCGGCGTCCTGGAAGGGGCAGCAGTGGTGCTTGTAAATGTGTTTGCCCCCAACTGGGACGCCACAGATTTCATGAAAATGACCATGGCAGAAATCCCCAACATGGACTCCCACCAACTCATCATTGGAGGGTCTTCAACTGCGCCTAGGACCCACAGACGGACAGACCCAGCCCCAAATGGGGGAAACAATCAGCCATGGCGTGAGAATTGAGCGCCTTACTGAAGCTGATGGGGGCGGTAGACCCATAAAGATCCACACACCCAAGGGAGAAGGAGTTCTCCTCCTTCACCCAGGCCCACAAGGTCTATATCAGGATCGATTTCTTTGTGGTGGGGAAATCGGTGCTTCCCGGGTGGTAGGGGGCGGAATTCTCCGCAATAGTAATCTCAAACTATACGGGGATGGGTCAAGGAGCCGGGGGCTGAATCAGTTAAGATGGAGGAGAGTTCCTGTACGGGGGCATCCCTTCGAGCACTGGTCATGGCCGCACTCCCATCCCCCCCTCCCCAGCCAGATACTCAAAAAGCCCAGTGGTAGTCACCAGTCTGAGAACGTGGAGCTAACTGCAGCACCACTTCGCTATAGTTAATTGTCCGTGTTGTCCGGTCATGGCCCCCAGCTGCAAAAACCACAAATTCATCCCCGCGACGATGGACACCTCCTTCAAAAAGTGGAGACAGGGCAAAGGGACACTGACGGTCGGGGACCTATTCGTAGACGGCAGAATAGCGACCCTGGGGAGTCATGATATCCAGATCAGCATATCATGGTGCAAACACACACACACTGATGGACATGCAGTAGGACCAACCAGCACACACACAACATCGCAGCCAATCACCAGTGAGAGCACACGCACTATAAAACAGGGAACACCACAGTTCCCGCTCATTCTACCAGGAGATAGCTCAGAGCACAGAGCTCACAGCGTGCCACTCAGACATACACCATGTGCTGAGTGCCTCACTAAGATAGTGATAGGGCTGGGTCCACAGGTTAGCTGGTGAAGCACGTACCCAAGTCAGTAATTAGTTGTTACCATTGATTAGACAATAAAACAGAGTTGTACCATCTGCAGCCATGTTGGATCATTTGTGCATCAGAACACCCAACACGACATGGGGGATCGCGTGGACAAGCTTCAACTCCCAAAAGGGAACGAGTTAAGATAGAGACATATCAGAAACTTCCTCTGAATAGAGACAATGTCGTTCCCCCGGATACACAGACACCCACTAGATAGACCTCTGACCACCAGGGGACGGTAACTGCGTTGATATGTGCGGACAACGACTAGAGGAGGAATGTTCACCCCTTGACAAAACAAGGGAGAAATGGTAGGAGTAAATGGGCATGGAGGTAGGGGGAGGACTCTGGATTGAAGCACTGCACGGGGTGAACTCCACCTCCACATGCACAGAGCTGAGCCAAAGACAGCTAAAGGTAGTGCACAGGGCGCTCTTAACCAGAACACGGATGTGCGGGTTCCTCCAGAGGCAGAGGACAAGTGTGAACGGCGCCAGGGAGGCCCGGCCAACCTCACCCACATGTTCTAGTCTTGCCCCAGACTCGTCAGGCACTGGACGACCTTCTTTGAGGCCATGTCCAAGGTGGTGGGGGGGGAGGGTGGTGCCGTGCCCACCAGTGGCGGTCTTCGGGGTATACGAACAGCCAGAGCTCTTCATGAGGAGAGGGGGCGGATGCACTAGTCTTGTCCTCCCTGATTGCCTCCCGGAAACTCCTGCTCGGCTGGCGATCGGCGGCGCCATCCAAGGCTGCAAACTGGCTGTCCGATCGAGCAGAGTTTCTAAAATAAACCATCCGAGGTTCAGAGGAAGGCTTCCACAACACATGGTGGCTATTCACCAGCCTTTCAGTTTAAAAAGAGCCACTTGTAAACCCACTCCCAGTGAGTTCTCCCAGTGAGCCAGAGAGAAGACAGCCAGAGTGAGACAGCAAAGAGTGAGTTTGGCAATTTGAATCGAGGTGGGAATTGAATTGAATTAAATTGAATCAGTAAGGCAGCTCCTTTCAAATTTCAGGAGTTTAAATTAATTTAAATTAAGCGAGTATTGTGCAGTGTGGGTTAACAAGGGCTGCCCCACCCACTCACATAACTGGTTGGCAGTTAAGTGCCAGTCACTTAAATCTACCTTGATCTAAAAGCAGGTGGGGGAGGGGAGTCAATTCAGGACAGTTTAAAAAGAGCAACTTGTAAACTCACTCCCAGTGAGTTCTCCCAGTGAGCCAGAGAAGTCAGAGCCAGGAGTGAGACACAGCTAAGAGTGAGTTTGGCAATTTGAATCTAGGTGGGAATTCGAAGCTGGGTGGGGAGGAAGTGCTTTTTATCCCTGGTAAGTGACTGGTAAGTAGTGTTTCTGTTTTTCTGTTTCTTTTCATTGGTATATTTATTTATTTTTTCTTTGTTGTTTTTTTGTTGAAATTGTAGTTGTTGAAGTTAACCAAAGGTTTAAGACATGGCAGGAGATCTCAGACCAGTGTCATGCTCCTCGTGTGCGATGTGGGAGCTCAGGGACATGTCCACTGTCCCTGGCTCCTTCACGTGCAAGATGTGTGTCCAGTTGCAGCTCCTGTTAGACCGCTTGACGGCTCTGGAGCTGCGGATGGACTCACTTTGGAGCATCCGCGATGCTGAGGACGTCGTGGATAGCACGTTTAGCGAGTTGGTCACACCGCAGGTGAAAGGTACTGAGGGAGATAGTAAATGGGTGACCAAAAGACAGAGCAAGAGTAGGAAGGCAGTGCAGGTGTCCTCTGCGGTCATCTCCCTGCAAAACAGATATACCGCTTTGGATACTGTTGAGGGAGATGGCTCACCAGGGGAAGGCAGCAGCAGCCAGGTTCATGGCACCGTGGCTGGCTCTGCTGCGCAGCTGGGCAGGAAGAAGAATGGCAGGGCTATAGTGATAGGGGACTCAATTGTAAGGGGAATAGACAGGCGGTTCTGCGGACGCAATCGAGACTCCAGGATGGTATGTTGCCTCCCTCGTGCAAGGGTCAAGGATGTCTCGGAGCGGCTGCAGGACATTCTGGGGGGGGGAGGGTGAACAGCCAGCTGTCGTGGTGCACATAGGCACCAACGATATAGGTAAAAAACGGGACGAGGTCCTACAAGCTGAATTTAGGGAGCTAGGAGTTAAACTAAAAAGTAGGACCTCAAAGGTAGTAATCTCAGGATTGCTACCAGTGCCACGAGCTAGTCAGAGTAGGAATGTCAGGATAGAGAGGATGAATACGTGGCTCGAGAGATGGTGCAAGAGGGAGGGATTCAAATTCCTGGGACATTGGAACCGGTTTTGGGGGAGGTGGGACCAGTACAAACCGGACGGTCTGCACCTGGGCAGGACTGGAACCGATGTCGTAGGGGGGGGGTGTTTGCTAGAGCTGTTGGGGAGAGTTAAAACTAATGTGGCAGGGGGATGGGAACCGATGCAGGACGTTGGAAGGTAGTAAAACAGGGACAGAAATAAAAGGCAGTAAGGGGGAAAGTGTAAGGCAGAGAAGCCATAGTCAAAAATCAAAAAGGGCGACAGTACAAGGTACAGTGACTGAGGGGAGCTCAGTGAATAGGACCAGGAATACTAAAAGAAATAAAACGGGAAGTGAAAACATTAATGGTAAGCGACGCGGCAGGTTGTTACAGGAAGATATGGGTTCGACGACAAGGAAAATTAGGAGAAAGGTTAAGAGGAAATATAACTTAGGAAAGGTTACTGATCGAGGTGTTAAGATTAAGAACAGAGGTAAAAAAGCCAACATAAGTGTACTTTACCTGAATGCTCGTAGTATTCGGAATAAGGTAAATGAGTTGATGGCGCAAATCATCGTGAATGACTATGATTTAGTGGCCATTACTGAAACATGGTTAAAGGATGGTCACGACTGGGAGTTAAACATCAAACTTTTCGGAAGGACAGAGTGGATGGTAAGGGAGGTGGTGTAGCTCTGTTATTTAAGGATGACATCCGGGCAACAGTAAGGAATGACATCGGTGCTATGGAGGATAAGGTTGAATCCATTTGGGTGGAAATCAGGAATAGTAAGGCGAAAAAGTCACTGATAGGAGTAATCTATAGGCCATCAAATAGTAACATTATGGCGGGGCAGGCAATAAACAAAGAAATAACAGATGCATGTAGAAATGGTACAGCAGTTATCATGGGGGACTTTAATCTACATGTTGATTGGTTGAACCAGGTCGGTCAAGGCAGCCTTGAGGAGGAGTTTATAGAATGTATCCGCGATAGTTTCCTAGAACAGTATGTAATGGAACCTACGAGGGAACAAGCGGTCCTAGATCTGGTCCTGTGTAATGAGACAGGATTGATTCAGGATCTCATAGTTAGGGATCCTCTCGGAAGGAGCGATCACAATATGGTGGAATTTAAAATACAGATGGAGGGTGAGAAGGTAAAATCAAGCACTAGTGTTTTGTGCTTAAACAAAGGAGATTACAATGGGATGAGAGAAGAACTAGTTAAGGTAGACTGGGAGCAAAGACTTCATGGTGAAACAGTTGAGGAACAGTGGAGAACCTTCCAAGTGATTTTTCACAGTGCTCAGCAAAGGTTTATACCAACAAAATTGAAGGAAAAAACATACAAAGTAGCAAAGATTTGTAGGAGGCTAGAGGACTGGGAAATCTATAGGGGGCAACAGAAAGCTACTAAAAAAGCTATAAAGAAGAGTAAGATAGATTATGAGAGTAAACTTTCTCAGAATATAAAAACAGATAGTAAAAGTTTCTACAAATACATAAAACAAAAAAAGAGTGGCTAAGGTAAATATTGGTCCTTTAGAGGATGAGAAGGGAGATTTAATAATGGGAGATGAGGAAATGGCTGAGGAACTGAACAGGTTTTTTGGGTCGGTCTTCACAGTGGAAGACACAAATAACATGCCAGTGACTGATGGAAATGAGGCTATGACAGGTGAGGACCTTGAGAGGATTGTTATCACCAAGGAAGTAGTGATGGGCAAGCTAATGGGGCTAAAGGTAGACAAGTCTCCTGAACCTGATGGAATGCATCCCAGAGTGCTGAAAGAGATGGCTAGGGAAATTGCAAATGCACTAGTGATAATTTACCAAAATTCACTAGACTCTGGGGTTGTCCCGGCGGATTGGAAATTAGCAAACGTGACACCACTGTTTAAAAAAGGAGGTAGGCAGAAAGCGGGTAATTATAGGCCAGTGAGCTTAACTTCGGTAGTAGGGAAGATGCTGGAATCTATCATCAAGGAAGAAATAGCGAGGCATCTGGATGGAAATTGTCCCATTGGACAGACGCAGCATGGGTTCATAAAGGGCAGGTCGTGCCTAACTAATTTAGTGGAATTATTTGAGGACATTAACAGTGCGGTAGATAACGGGGAGCCAATGGATGTGGTATATCTGGATTTCCAGAAAGCCTTTGACAAGGTGCCACACAAAAGGTTGTTGCATAAGATAAAGATGCATGGCATTAAGGGGAAAGTAGTAGCATGGATAGAGGATTGGGTAATTAATAGAAAGCAAAGAGTGGGGATTAATGGGTGTTTCTCTGGTTGGCAATCAGTAGCTAGTGGTGTCCCTCAGGGATCAGTGTTGGGCCCACAATTGTTCACAATTTACATCGATGATTTGGAGTTGGGGACCAAGGGCAATGTGTCCAAGTTTGCAGACGACACTAAGATAAGTGGTAAAGCAAAAAGTGCAGAGGATACTGGAAGTCTGCAGAGGGATTTGAATAGGCTAAGTGAATGGGCTAGGGTCTGGCAGATGGAATACAATGTTGACAAATGTGAGGTTATCCATTTTGGTAGGAATAACAGCAAAAGGGATTATTATTTCAATGATAAAATATTAAAACATGCTGCTGTGCAGAGAGACCTGGGTGTGCTAGTGCATGAGTCGCAAAAAGTTGGTTTTCAGGTGCAACAGGTGATTAAGAAGGCAAATGGAATTTTGTCCTTCATTGCTAGAGGGATGGAGTTTAAGACTAGGGAGGTTCTGCTGCAATTGTATAAGGTGTTGGTGAGGCCACACCTGGAGTATTGTGTTCAGTTTTGGTCTCCTTACTTGAGAAAGGACGTACTGGCACTGGAGGGTGTGCAGAGGAGATTCACTAGGTTAATCCCAGAGCTGAAGGGGTTGGATTACGAGGAGAGGTTGAGTAGACTGGGACTGTACTCGTTGGAATTTAGAAGGATGAGGGGGAATCTTATAGAAACATATAAGATTATGAAGGGAATAGATAGGATAGATGCAGGCAGGTTGTTTCCACTGGCGGGTGAAAGCAGAACTAGGGGGCATAGCCTCAAAATAAGGGGAAGTAGATTTAGGACTGAGTTTAAGAGGAACTTCTTCACCCAAAGGGTTGTGAATCTATGCAATTCCTTGCCCAGTGAAGCAGTAGAGGCTCCTTCATTAAATGTTTTTAAGATAAAGATAGATAGTTTTTTGAAGAATAAAGGGATTAAGGGTTATGGTGTTCGGGCCGGAAAGTGGAGCTGAGTCCACAAAAGATCAGCCATGATCTCATTGAATGGCGGAGCAGGCTCGAGGGGCCAGATGGCCTACTCCCGCTCCTAGTTCTTATGTTCTTCCAAGACCTGTTCGTGACCAGCAACCAATAGGCAAAGGTGGAGGGGAGATACAAATCAGACAACTGAAGAAAGAGAGGGAGGGGAGGAGAGATGGGGGAAGTGGGTAGGCAGGGGGAGGGGAGGGACGTGTTGGGAGGAGGAAAGCCGAGGGAACCACAGGGTGAGCAGGAAAGGGGAACTGGAATGGACAAATGGTGGACGCAGCCACAATGGCGAGACCAAACAGCGTCTGGCTAATGCCGAGTACGCCCCCCTCTGGCACATTTTCGTACCAAGTGACAACGAAGACAGGGGGGG
The DNA here is from genome assembly GCF_047496885.1 of Scyliorhinus torazame. Taxonomy (NCBI): domain Eukaryota; kingdom Metazoa; phylum Chordata; class Chondrichthyes; order Carcharhiniformes; family Scyliorhinidae; genus Scyliorhinus; species Scyliorhinus torazame. The sequence continues at coordinate 19,885,900 of NC_092735.1, read as the reverse complement.
GGGCTCGTAAACAGAGGTCCCCTGTCCCTGTATATAGCCTCTATCTCAGGGAGAAACAATTAACTATCTGCCCCACATGGATTTTGTGGGTTTCCCTGTGGTACTACACTTTATAACATCCCTTTTCCATGACAAAATTATATACCCTGTCTGTTATAAATGAAATTCTCCCTCATAAAAATAATTTTTTTTTTTAAAAGGGAAGGAAATCTGCCGTCCTTACCCGGTCTGGCCTACATGTGACTCCAGACCCACAGCAAAGTGGTTGACTCTGAACTTCCCTCTGAAATGGCCCAGCGAGCCCCTCGGTTCAAGGGCAATTCAGTGGGCGGGGGGGCAACAAATTGCTGGCCTGACCAGCGACGGCCACATGCCATGAAAGAATAAAGAAGAGGATAAACCCCATTAACCAGGCTCTGGTGACGCGGTGGAATGCTGAGGAGTGGGACTGAACGGCCTAGACCAGTGATGGGCAGCCCAGGCTGGTGAGTGGGCCGCATGAGTGACCCTCCTTCATCTCAGGGGGCCGCAAGATTGAAATCGGGGCTCGTTCGCTAACCCTGACCCCATGAATAAGATTAAATACATTTCATACACGCCGCATATTTCGTAACAACTCATGGAAAATTCTGAATCGTTTATATATTAATGGAACTGTCATCAACTTCAAATGGCAAAAATTAAAGAAATATTTACACTTTGGGCGCACGGCTCTCACAGTCAATGCTGTGATTGTTGGGAGCAATCAGCACGCTCCTCATGTCATTTCACTTCAGTCATATCGGTGGGAAAAAAAACGAGGTGGGTGGAAACCAGCAGAATGTGGCGACCCTGCACGTGGGGAACGGGCAACAAGCTGTCTCGTGGGCAACTGTCAAAGCACGTAACCCCGGGCCGCAGGTTGCCTATCACCAGATGTTTTAGTTGGATTATAGCGAAAGCTAGATAACTGTGTGCGGCAGCAAGGCATAGAAGGAGTGAGGTAAGGTGAAATTGGGTGAAAGGAGACTCGTGTGGGGCATAACCGATGGCCTATAAATGTCGGGCCACGTGGTCTGTTTCTGTGCTGTGTGTTCAATGTAATTCGCTGTATTGCTAGAACTTCTGACACCCCCCCCAGTCTTCCACCTTCAATAATTTTGTTGCTGTTCTTTTCTTTAAAGGGTAAAGAGATCCTGGTTGGACAGTATCCCAGACCCAGCAAAGAGCAAGCTTTTCCTCAAAGAGACTCAGGTAATTGCTTCTTTGTTTTGTTGCTCTGGTGCGCCCCCCGCAGGTTTTATAATGTAAAGACAATAGATCATGGACGCCAGTATGCACACACGTCCACCAGGGTCATAGAATTTAACCTGGGAATAATGTTTCATGAATTTCAAATCCTTTCAGGCCCTAAATAATTTATCCAATACATCTCCTGGCTTTATACCGTCAGCAGAATGGAGGAGGAGGTGGTGCAATGGTGTTATCACTGGGTAATTCTCTGTGTGCCCTGGTGCTAACCCTGCCTCTCCCCACATGGCAGATGGTAGAATTTGAACTCAATTTTTAACAAATAATGAATTAAAATTCCAGTCGTGACCATTGCCATCAACCCCTTTAGGGAAGGAAATCTGCCGTCCTTACCCAGTCTGGCCTACCTGTGACTCCAGACCCACAGCAATGAGATTGACTCTTCGCGTCTAAACAGGTTGATTGTCAAGTTGTCAATCCTTTCAAACGCGCCAATGGCAGGTGGGAGGAGGGGCAGACACCCCTTGTCAGCCAGGCTTGAGTGGCGCCCCTCAAGCTGTAAGCCTCTGGCGACAGACTAAGCCCCTAGTCGCCACACTCCGGCGCCTGTTCGGGTACACTGAGGGAGAATTCAGAATGTCCAATTCACCTGACGAGCACGTTTTCCGGGACTTGTGGGAGGAAACCGGAGCACCCGGAGGAAACCCACGCAGACACGGGGAGAATGTGCAGGCTCCACACAGGCAGTGACCCAAGCCGGGGATCGAACCTGGGACCCTGGCGCTGTGAAGCAACAGTGCTAACCACTGTGCTACCGTAGCGACCTGTTCCAGGAAAAACCTCGCGGTGGGATCAGGTGAAAGTCTGCATTTGTGCGTGGGTGTGGGAAAAGAAAGAGGGAGAATTCTCTCGAAACCAGCAGCTGCCCAAGAACAGACGTCACCACCACTACCTCCTCAAGGGAGGTTAGGAATGGGCAGCTGACCCTGCCAATGGTGTCCACATCTGATGAAGGAATGAATCAAAACAATTGATAATATCCCTTGTCCAATGTCAGCAGCAATGTTGCTAAGACCAATTGCAAAGTTCCAAATTATATTAATTGACTTGATCAGCAAAGTGGGAGCCTCTTGCTTTCAATTGGTCCAACTTGTTCAGTAAACACGATGACTCCTGAACACCACGTCATGTCATCACGGTGGCAGACACCGCACGTACCGTACGGCATATTGGCAGGGCTGGCTTTATTCAGTCAGGGCTCCTTGTTGACACTGATCTATTCCTTTCTCCTTCTAGAAAGGGCTGATGGGATATTGGGCCCCGGTGGAAATTGAAACTCTGGAAGAAGGCAGCATCTGTCAAGTTGTGGCTGATGAATCATTGAATCCGTCTCCCCAGCCCATTCCGAAGTAAGTCCATTGCCTTCCCCCAGGGTCCTGCTATTGTTTCTTGCTAATCGCCTCACTGAGAAGCAGGAGAGCAAGATGGAGTTTGACTTGTTGCTCCTTTTAATGTTTCTTCGCCTCCGAGAGCTTCCATTTCCAACAAGCCAGGGGATTGAAGGCATCCTGAGAAGGCGTATGACATACTTGCCTTTGTTAGCCGAGGCATAGAGTATAAGAGCAGGGAGGTTATGGTGGAGCTGTGTAAAACACTCGTTAGGCCACTGCTAGGGTACTGTGCAGTTCTGGTCGCCTCACTATGGGAAGGATGTGATTACACTGGAGAGGGTGCAGAGGAGATTCACCAGGATGTTGCCCTGAGCTGGAGGGTTTCAGCTATGAAGAGAGGCTGGATAGACTGGGGTTGTTTTCCTTAGAGCAGATTGAATCTCATGAGACGTCGCAAGCGTCGCAAATATCACAAGAAGCCTCGCGACCAATTTACTGGCCTCATCTTGCCCGATTTGGTGATGCGGCGAGGCCAGTAAATTGCGACCGTAGTCTCTGCTCTGTGGATTGGCTGTGTTATACCTAACCCTAACCTGAACCTGAACACTAACCCTCTGTCTCACCCTGAGCACGTTCTCCCATTGAGGCCCTTTACAATTCACCAATGGTTGTATTAAGTTGAAGAAAACCATAAGGCTGAAGATTGGACAGATACCATCTCAGCCTTCAAATTAGAATCTCACCCCCATCTTTCTTAAAGGGAGGTTTCACATGGCAGATATGTGCAGCGACACAACATTGCAACAACAGTTTGGGCTGATAAGTGGCAAGTAACTTAGCGCCACAAAGGAACCAGTCAATGGTCACCTGCAATAATCTCCCCTGAACATTATCATCGGCAAATCCCCCACTATCAACATCCTGGGGGTTACCGTCGATCAGAAACTGAAGTGGACCAGCCACATAATTAGTGTAGCTGCAGGAGCAGGTCAGAGGCTGGGAATCCTGCAGCGAGTAACTCACCTCCTGACTCCCCCAAAGCCTGCACAAATCTGCCAGGCACAAGTCAGGAGTGCGATGGAATACTCCCCACTTGCCGGGATGAGTGCAGCTCCAACAACACTCAAGACGTTCGACATCACCCAGGACAAAGCAGCCCCGCTTGACTGGCACCCCATCCCCCACCTTAAAAATTCACTCCCTTCACCACCGGCGCACAGTGGGCAGCCGTGTGTACCATCGACAAGATGCACCGCAGCAACTCGCCAGGGCTCCTTCAACAGCACCTTCCATACCTGTGCCCTCTACCACCGAGAAGGGCAAGGTCAGCAGGATGCATGGGGGAACAATACCACTTGCAGGGTCTCCCTCCACTCCCCATCCTGACTTGGAAATCTATCGCTTTTTCTTTACTGTTGCTGGGTAGAAATCCTGGAACACCAACCTCCCTCCCCGCCCCCCCTCCCTACCCCCCCCCCCTCCCCCTACGCCCCCCCCCCCCCCCACCCCCGCAATAGAACTGTGGGTGTTCTTACTCCACGTGGACTTCAGCGGTTCAAGAAGGTGGCTCACCACCTCCTTCTCAATTAAGGGCAATTAAGGTTGGGCAATAAGTTCTGGCCTAGTCAATGGCACCCACCTCCCATGAATGAAATTAACAATATATGTATCGAGTACATTTAACATAGCAAAACATCCCAAAGTGCTTTGTGAGTAAAGAATCAGACAACATATGATGCCAAGCCACATGCGGAGGGATTAGGATATATGATGCTCCGTCAAGGAGGTAGGCTTCCAGGGGGTGTCGCAAAGGAGGAATGAGAAAGGCAGAGAGAGGCTTGGGGAGGGAATTCCAAAGAGGAAAGGAAAACTTGCATTTCTTTAGTGTTTTTCACAACCACCGACTTGCTCCAACCCCTTGACAGCCAATGAGGTGCTTCTGAAATGAGGTCACCATTGTGATGTCAGAAACATTTTTTTTTAAATTTAGAGTATCCAATTATTTTTTTTTCCCAATGAAGGGACCAATTTAGCGTGGCCAATCCACCTAACCTGCACATCTTTGGGTTGTGGGGGTCAAACCCACGCAGACACGGGGAGAATGTGCAAACTCCACACGGACAGTGACCCAGGGCCGGGATTCGAATCTGGGTCCTCAGCGCCATGAGGCAGCAGTGCTAACCACTGCGCCACCGTGCCGCCCTTCTGCTGTCAGAAACATGACTGCGATATGCAAGAGGCCTAAATTTGTGTGGCTGAGGAACTGGCTGTTGCCCATGTGTTTGTGACGAATGGATAGAAATTGATGGCGATGGTATGTTTAGAACATTGACCCATTGTCTTGTGTTTGTTGCTACACCAGGGAAGGAGCAGATGGCACCCAGAAAGAGAAGGAACGAGGCATTTCTTCGCCCCCGCAGACTGGAGGTCACGTTGGCCAAGAGCAATTATATCGTGTGATTGAAACAGCATCACCTTCTGAGGAAGAGTTACCCAACCATCCAGCAACACTGAGCGAGCCAGCTGACTACAATGGCCCCTATCTGTTCAATTATCAAGATCTGTCACAGTCCCCTCCGGAGTTAAAGAATGGATTTAACACAAATGAGAGTTACTTCAAATGTGACCAACATGCTCCCGGATATGTGAAGCTTCCAGAGACCAGCTTTGAATTTCCGCAGGTTTTGGGTCAGGCAAACGGCGAGCAAATGTTGCCTTGCCCCACGTCCACGTACGTCCTGAGTCCTCCACAGCCCATGTCCGGCTCACCCAGTGCAACCTTGCGTCACGTTGGCGCTGGTGACACTTCGGGGACTTGCTTAAGGCAATCGATGTCAGGACAACCGCCCACTTCCATTTCAAGTTACGTTCTGTGCCCCCCACTAACCAACCCTGACCCAACCATCTCACCAGATGGCTACGTCCACACCAAAGACGCGGGCGTTTCCAGTTCGATGCCGCCGGGCTCAGACGGAATGACAAATACGACGACTGGTCCGCCGCCGTGCGCCATTCCCAACCGCGGAGACGGTCAAAGCCTTTCCGCTCAGCAGCCACGGGGTGTAGCCTCTGAGCCTTTGAGGTGGGACGCGCCCACTCCTGGCCCCCCACCTCCATACCTGCCAAAGCTCCAAGCGGGGCCCCAGAAACCTACAACCAAAGAGGAAGCTCGATCCCTCGCAAACCTGCAGAACGAAAGCCCGAACGTAATCCTCTACCAGAGAGGAGAAAAGCCACTGCTTCTGCAGCAGATGGGAGACTATTGCTTCATTCCTGGGTCCCCTCCAATAAACGCAGACACATTCACCAAATGCCACCCATCACCATCGCTGGCAAATACTGAATCAGCCAATAAGCATTCCCTTTCTGAGGGGATGCCACCATTCCAATCTCCCTACATCACAAGTAACAATGTGAACCCACTTTAGACCAGATAGACTATCTCAAAACTATCTTGGGTCAGGAAACAATCATAAGCAACTGTGTGTTCTTCATTGAGTACAGGAAGAGGTGAGAACAGCAACTCAAGTATTTTTTTTTCTGCTGATGGCGAGTGACCAGCCTCCAGCACGGGTTGGCGTGACTCAATCTGAGGAGCCAGCACGCCTACGATGGGCCGATTGGCCTCCAGCCGCCTGTGATCCCCGAACGCCGGCTCCGTTTGGCGTCCACCCATCCGTTCAAAGTCACTTCACCTCCAGTCCTCCTTCCCCAGGGCAGCATGGCCCTTGGTCACCATGCCACCCTCACCCGCTGTTGGCTCTCAATGCCGGGTTACGGGGATGAGAAACGTATCGGCCATGACGGAATGGCGGAGCAGACTTGATGGGCCGAATGGCCTTATTCTGCTTCTATAATTGTCATATCGATGCCACGAACACTGACAGTTCATTTGAGACGATTGCTTGGCACACTATTGGCGAGAAAGATGAACGCTGCTTCGCAGTTCTTTCACGAACCTGCGCGTTCCAGAAGAAAAAAACACCGACAAGGGAACGCCACAGCGGCTCTGAATCCTTCGGCTGAATAATGTCTGAAATTGCGGAGATGACGATAATTCTTCCGATTCGCTGAACATGGTTAGCTGGGGTCATGATGTCAGTTAAAGTTGATAACGTGTATTTTATCATTTGTTCACACAACGGTTTTTAGCGCCTTAACAGCATTACAAAATGTAATCGGATATTTATGTTTTTGCAAGCTGTGGAACCTTATTCATCAAAGCTTCTATTTGGATTGCTACGCACAAACGTCCCACCTTTCTCCCAGCAATCCAATAGGCACCTTTCAACAACTGGGACTCTAACGAGCTCATTGCCTTGCGGCTGTGCCTGATGCAGCTGGGCAGCCATTCTGATGCCATCGCTAAATTGTTTGCCTCTACACCCTTCTGTTCATTCGCCTGAACGGGGTGTTGGCCTATCAAGGGCATCGCTCCCGTTACGAATGTTGCGCCTTGTACTCAGTGTTGGGACGAGGAACCGTCAATGGAGGAGGTGGATTTCTCTGTCCCTTTCCCACGCAAGTTAAATCAGAGGAGGCAGCTCGGAAGCAACAAGTATATCAGATCGATCAGATTACTTTTTTAATAAAATAATCTTTATTATTGTCACAAGTAGGCTTACATTGACACTGCAGTGAAGTGACTGTGCAAATCCCCTCGTCGCCACATTCCGGCGCCTGTTCGAGTACACGGAGGGAGAATTCAGAATGTCCAATTCATCTAACAAGCACGTCTTTCGGGACTTGTGGGAGGAAACCGGAGCACCCGGAGGAAACCCACGCAGGCACGGGGAGAACGTGCAGACTCCGCACAGACAGTGACCCAGCGGGGAATCGAAGCCGGGGCCCTGGAGCTGTGAAGCCTTATGCATGCTGACAAGTCTAAAAGAAGGACTTGCATTGATGGGGCACTTGCCATGACCCGGAGTGTCCCAAAGTGTTTTGCTGGCACTGACGTAATTTTGGAAGTGCAGTTAGTCCCTGTGCCCAGTTGGGAGACTCAGAGCCTCATCTGCACGAAACAATGTGATAATGACCAGGAAATCTGTTTGTTGGTTGAGAGGTAAAGGTTTCCCAGGAGGCCAAGGGATATTTTGCATTTACCTGAGAGTACGGTGGCACAGTGGTCAGCACTGCTGCCTCGCAGCGCCGCGGACCCGGGTTCGATTCCGACCTTGGGTTACTGTCTGTGTGGAATCTGCGCGTTCTCCCTGTGTCTGCGTGGGTTTCCTCCGGGTGCTCCAGTTTCCTCCCTCAGTCCAAAGATATGCAGGCGAGGTGTTGGCCATTCTTAACATTGCCCCTTAGATTTCAAAGATGCGCAGGTTAGGTGGATTGGCCATGATAAATTGACCCTTAGTATCCAAAGATTTTTTTTGTTGTTGTTATTTTTAAATAAATTTAGAGTACCCAATTATTTTTTCCAATTAAGGGGCAATTTAGCGCGGCCAATCCACCTACTCTGCACATCTTTGGGTTGCGGGGGTGAAACCCACACAGACACAGGGAGAATGTGAAAACTCCACACGGACAGTGACCCAGGGTAGGGATTCGAACCTGGGACCTCGGCGTCATGAGGCAGCAGTGCTAACCACTATGCCACCGTGCTGCCCTTCTTAGTGTCCAAAGATATGCAGGTTGGTGGATTGGCCGTGATCAATGCGCGGAGTTACGGGGAAAGGGTGGGTGAGTGACCACCTGTCGAAGGATCGGTGCAGACTCGATGGGGCGAATGGCCTCCTTGCGCGCTGTAGGGGGTCTCTGGACAAATGGGTCCTAAGTTTAATATCCCATATGATAGATGGTACCTCGAACAGTGTGGCATTCCCTCAGAACTGCACTGGAGGGTTGTTGTTTGTTTTCATCATTCATGGAATGTGGATTATCATAGAATTTACAGTGCAGAAGGAGGCCATTCGGCCCATCGAGTCTGCACCGGTTCTTGGAAAGAGCACCCTAGCCAAGGTCAACACCCTGACTCAGCCAGTGACAAAGAGCAGCACGGTAGCCTTGTGGATAGCACAATTGCTTCACAGCTCCAGGGTCCCAGGTTCGATTCCGGCTTGGGTCACTGTCTGTGCGGAGTCTGCACATCCTCCCCGTGTGTGCGTGGGTTTCCTCCGGGTGCTCCGGTTTCCTCCCACAGTCCAAAGATGTGCAGGTTAGGTGGATTGGCCATGATAAATTGCCCTTAGTGTCCAAAATTGCCCTTAGTGTTGGGTGGGGTTACTGGGTTATGGGGATAGGGTAGAGGTGTGGACCTCGGATAGGGTGCTCTTTCCAAGAGCCGGTGCAGACTCGATGGGTCGAATGGCCTCCTTCTGCACTGTAAATTCTATGAAATCTATAACCTCCACCCTATCCCCATGACCCAGTGATCCCAACATTAAGGGCAATTTTGGACACGAAGGGCAATTTATCATGGCCAATCCACCTAACCTGCACATCTTTGGACTGTGGGGGGAAACCGGAGCACCCGGAGGAAACCCACGCACAGACGGGGAGGATGTGCAGACTCCGCACAAACAGTGACCCAAGCCGGAATCGAACCTGGGACCCTGGAGCTGTGAAGCAATTGCGCTATCCACAATGCTACCGTGCTGCTTTGTCACTGGCTGAGTCAGCATTTACTGCCCATCTCTAACTGCCCCTTAACCGAGTGGTTTGCATGGCCATTTCAGAGGGTATTTAAGAGTCAGCCACTCTAAATGGGTCTGGCGCCTTATGTCGGCCAGACCAGATAAGGACGGCAGATTTCCTTCCCTAAAGGGCATCAATGAACCTGATGGGTTTTTCAACAGTCGACAATGGCATCATGGTCAACATTTGACTTTAATTCCATATTTTTATTGAATTGAAATTTCACCATCTGCCGTAGTGGGATTCGAACCCGGGTCCCCAGAGTATTACGCTGGGTATCCGGATCACTAATCCAGCAACAATACCACCACACCACCCACCATGGTGGGTGAGGTGTCACTCATGCAGGCTGCTTTGTCCTGAATGATATCGGGCTTCGAGGCTATTGTTGGAGCTACACTCACGCAGGTGAGTGGGAATTTCCATATATTGGGAATAAACGAGGAACTCCTGTGGGAAATGATGAGGAGAAGCCACAGCTGCCCTCTTTTGATCCCAGCTGCTGTTACAGCTGGAATAGTCAGATCGTAAAGTGGAACGAGACCTGATCGATCCTAACTTTTACTTTCTGTTCAGGAATGTGAAGAGTGGCTACTGAACAGAGTCACAGAGTCAGCTGGTAAACGTTTAACAAAAGAATAAAGCATTTATTAAACAAGAAAGCATGAACTGTTTATCATACCACTCCTTCGCCCACAACTATACATTTGCAGATTCATAAGTATAACACAAGTTACAAAATGTATCTTATAACCTAGTGTCCCCAGTAGGTACACAGTCCATGTAGGCCAATAGGTGACCTGTGGTCAGACGCACCTCACTAAGAAACCAAGTGGTAGATGCCCCCGCAAACAGATGATATGGATTTCTCATCAATTGCATTTACTTCAGTCCCTGAAGTAAATGTGCTGCAATGTGAGCCAGGCTTCAAGGTAAGCCCCGGGGGCAAAGCTGGCATGCCCTGGCAAGGGGTGGAGGGGGGGATGGGGGTTATAGAATCATAGAATTTACAGTGCCGAAGGAGGCCATTCGGCCCATCGAGTCTGCACTGGCTCTTGGAAAGAGCACCCTACCCAAGGTTAACAGCTCCACCCTATCCCCATAACCCAGTAACCCCACCCCACACGAAGGGCAATTTTGGACACTAAGGGCAATTTATCATGGCCAATCCACCTAACCTGCACATCTTTGGACTGTGGGAGGAAACCGGAGCACCCGGAGGAAACCCACGCACACACGGGGAGGATGTGCAGACTCCGCACAGACAGTGACCCAAGCCGGAATCGAACCTGGGACCCTGGAGCTGTGAAGCAATTGTGCTAACCACAAGGCTACCGTGCTACCCCGGTTCAAGCACTGTCATCACCAGGCCATGGTGCTCAAAAATGTGACTTTCTGGAACAAAAATGAGCAGTATTCATTGTCTAGCACAGTGTTTTTCAAACGTTTTTTCCAAGGACTCATTTTTACCAACTGGCCAGCCAGCCTTCATGACATATGCCGGCCGACCTTCGCGACCCACCATTTTCTCTGACCTTTAATGCGAGAGATGAGCCTGCTTGGTCCTCATTTACTTGTTTGCTGCTGACAAAATGGACGTCAGTGTTCGGGGTGCGTGAACTGCTCTCTACCTCGCTTCAGGCAGGAAGAGTGCATTGAATTTGAAAACAAAATCTTCTCCTTGGTATTTAGCTTCTTAAAGATTACAGTGCTATCCGTCAATGCTGGAAAGAACAATTTGAATAACTCCTGAACTGTGAATCCACAGTGGCAGCTGATATTAATTAGGGAGTCCTAGAGAGTAAGTTGGTGTATTGGGTTGTCCAGAAGTCACAGTGAGGTGGGAGGGGTGGGGGGGTTCCAGAGATCGATTTTTAAATGGCTCCCCAATCTTTGAGCTCGTTAGTGCAGGAAATGAGCCAAAGTGCAGCCTAAGTGGGTAATTTCTCGCCGAAGCCCTAAAATGAAGCAGTGCCCCATTTAATAGCGGCGTCGTTCTAGCTGCTCTAAGCGCTGGGAAACACCCCTCTAAACATGCCCAAGACGGACTCTGTTTCATTTCCATTAAATCGCACCTTATAACTATCTTCAAGAAGGAAAAGAGAGGAGATAAATCATGCTGTGGAAACTGTTGTGGTATTTCTCTCTTGTCCATAGTTGGAGAAATTCTCCTGAATCACTTACTTCCTGTGGCTGAGGAAATCCTCCCAGAGAGAGAGACAGTGTGACAGGATTTATGGAGCTATTTCCTGCTTGGTCTTTGTTGCCAAGCAAATCCAAGATTAATGTCAAGATCAATACCTGGAACTTTTCATTGCATTCATTGACCTGATGAAAGTGTTTGACTCAGTGAATTGCGAGGCTCCATGAATTGTGCTCTTAACGATTTGGATGTTCCAAAGAACTCATCACAATGCTGCAATTGCTTCATGATGATACGATAATACGATGATGCTTGAGTGGAAGATGCCCTCAACATCCAGACTGGTAGTAAGCAGGCCTGCGTGATTTCACCATACTATTTACAATTTAGCTCAGTGGGCTAGACAGCTGGTTTGTGATGCAGAACAAGGCCAGCAGCGTGGGTTCAATTCCCGTACCAGCTGAGAATTCTGAATTCTCCCGCTGTGTACCCGAACAGGCGCCGGAGTGTGGCGACCAGGGGCCTCTCACAGAAACCGCATTGCAGTGTTAATGTAAGACTACTTGTGACAATAAAGGTTATTTATTTATTTAATTCACCTGATAGTGGCTATTCAGCTCAAATATCAAATGGCCTCTTCCATCAGTATTAAAAAACATTTAGTAGAATGTTCATATCATCGCAGTCAAAACTAAACTGATCACCATAGATATACATGATCTACTGTTTGTGGATGACATGCCATGTCATTGTCCACTCATCTGCACCAGATTTAAAAGCCACTCTCGATCTCTCCAATTCTGCACAGAAGAAATTCAACCTGTCTTTAAATGTTGCCGAAACAAAACTCATATCAAAAGAGAAAATGCTGTAAAATCTCAGCAGGTCTGGCAGCATCTGTAAGGAGAGAAGAGTGCTAACGTTTCGAGTCCAGGTGACCCTTTGTCAAAGCTGTGCAAAACTCATATCAATCCACAACTGGTTGGCCAAATACCCCGGGCTGGATTCTCTGCCGGCGGGATGCTCTGTTTTGCTGGCAGCCCGGTGGCTTCCCACTGGCGTGGGCCTCCCCTACAATGGAAAACCCCATTGATCAGCCGGTGTAACGGAGCATCCCGCCGGCGGGGTGAGATTAAAATGTGGTGCGGCGGGATGGAGATTCCAGCCCCCCATCTCCAACATATGTTGAAGGAGGGACTCCAGAATCCATTGAGCACCTTCCCATAACTCAACAGTTACCTCTGTCAAAATGGCAGCATTGATAAGGAGATCCAACACCAGATCAGCTGTGCCAGTTCAGCCTTCCATAGAATACAGCAGCAAGTGTTTGACAACAAAATCCTTGGAAAGTCAACAAAATCTTAGCATACAGAGGAGTAGGCATCACCACGCTCCTGTAGTGCAGCAAAACTGAGACTGTGTGTTAGCGGGACATAAAAGAGATAGAGAAATTCTATCAGCAAGGCCTCAGCCGCATTCTCCGGATTCAATGGGACGATCGTTGAACAGGAGCAATGTCCTTTCTTAAGCCAGGTTCACAAACATTCAAACAAAACTTATGCAAAATTAACTTTGATGGACCAACCACTGCATCTGCATGGCTAAAAATCATCTCCCCGGCAAAGTCCTGGGGCGGGATTCTCCACTCCCCCGCCGAAGTGCCCATGCCGTCGTGAACGCCGTCGAGGTTCACGACGGCGTGAAACGGCCCCTATCTCGACCGATTCAGGGCCCGATAATGGGCTAGGAGCGGGGTTGCGTCATTTACACGCGCCAGGCCTTGTCGCCACGTAATGGCGGCGCTGCATACATGATCCGGTGGCGCATAACTGGCGTCACCCGGGCATGCACGGGTTGGCCGGCGCCAACCCGCGCATGCGTAGTTGCCGTCCTCTCCAAGTCCGCCCCGCAAGAAGATGTCAGACGGATCTCGCGGGGCTGCGGAAGAAAGGAGGTCCTCCTTCAGAGTTATAATAACACAGGGTTACAGTGAACAGAGCAGGGGTAAGGGAAAAGGTGGGGAAAGCATTGGTGGATTTCTAATTGGCATGAGGGCTCACAATCATAGATTATCATAGAATTTACAGTGCAGAAGGAGGCCATTCGGTCCATCGAGTCTGCACCGGCTCTTGGAAAGAGCACCCTACCCAAGGTCAACACCTCCACCCTATCCCCATAGCCCAGTAACCCCACCCAACACTAAGGGCAACTTTGGACACTAAGGGCAACTTATCATGGCCAATCCACCTAACCTGCACACCTTTGGACTGTGGGAGGAAACCGGAGGAAACCCACGCACACACGGTGAGGATGTGCAGACTCCGCACAGACAGTGACCCAAGCCGGAATCGAACCTGGGACCCTGGAGCTGTGAAGCAATTGTGCTAACCACTGTGCTACCGTGCTGCCCAATGGAGGCAACGCCCCACCTTGCCCAGACACCAGCTCGACTTATTCCTCTAGAAAAGCTGGGCAGCTGCTACTATCCTCCCCAGACAGTGGGTAAAAACTCAGCAGCAGTGGGAGATGGCCTGATGTGGACCTTAATTGGCCACTTGAGGACTTCAGTTGACCCATGGACAGGCAGTACTCCCTCACCACTGGTAAAACTACAACAGGGGCACAATGGGTGAGTAGGCATCTGATACGACGCTACCGCCGTAATGCCCAATTTTATGGTTAACTTCCCCCGGCCCCCACCTACTATCCGTGTCCCCAAGGAGCCCACAAAATCCAACCCAATGTTCAAAGTCCTGGGTTACCGACAGAACCTGGTCCTTCTGCTTATCGTGAGGATGGATCACAGTCCAAGGTTGAACTCATTGATGATTGAGCATGTCCCAAGTTGTGTCCTGGTCCATGAGGAGTTGGTTTAACTGAGTTGGGCCGTCAGAGTATTTCTGGAATTTGCTTTGGGAATGCGGGAGATGGGCTGAGGAAGGAGAACAAAATGAACAGGAAGAGTTCCTGGCCCTTGCCACACTGCTGTGATCTGGTGGAGAGTGGTTGTCTGTGGCTATCGGTCAAGATGGGGGTTGGGCTCCTTCCCTTAGCCCCTGACCCGCAGAACTGTTGGCATTACTCAGTCACCACACTGTAATTTGGCAAACTGCCGTGGGATTGAAGAAAAGGAGGACAGGAACCATTCCCAAGGAAATTATCTCCTTTGGGAGAAAAAGGGGGGGCAAACTATTATCCAGTTTGAATGATTCAGAATCTGAGACATCATGGGCGGGATTCTCCGGGAATCGGCGGGGCGGGCAGAAACGGCGCAGTGGAGTGGCGGGAACCACTCCGGCGTCGGGCCGTCCCAAAGGTACGGAATCATAGAACGTAGAACATTACAGCGCAGTACAGGCCCTTCGACGCTCGATGTTGCGCCGACCTGTGAAACCACTCTAAAGCCCATCTACACTATTCCCTTATCGTCCATATGTCTATCCAATGACCATTTGAATGCCCTTAGTGTTGGCGAGTCCACTGCTGTTGCAGGCAGGGCATTCCACGCCCGAACGACTCTCTGAGTAAGGAACCTACCTCTGACATCTGTCCTATATCTATCTCCCCTCAGTTTAAAGCTATGTCCTCTCGTGCTAGACATCACCATCCGAGGAAAAAGGCTCTCACTGTCCACCCTACCTAATCCTCTAATCATCTTGTATGCCTCAAATAAGTCACCTCTTAACCGTCTCTCGAACGAAAACAGCCTCAAGTCCCTCAGCCTTTCCTCATAAGATCTTCCCTCCATACCAGGCAACATTCTGGTAAATCTCCTCTGCACCCTTTCCAATGCTTCCACATCCTTCCTATAATGCGGCGACCAGAATTGCACGCAATACTCCAAATGCGGCCGCACCAGAGTTTTGTACAGCTGCAACATGGTTCCGAAACTCAATCCCTCTACCAATAAAAGCTAACACACCGTACGCCTTCTTCACAACCCTCTCAACCTGGGTGGCAACTTTCAAGGATCTATGTACATGGACACCGAGATCTCTCTGCTCAGCCACACTGCCAAGAATCTTACCATTAGCGCAGTACTCAGTCTTCCTGTTATTCCTTCCAAAATGAATCACCTCACACTTTTCTGCATTAAACTCCATTTGCCACCTCTCAGCCCAGCGCTGCAGCTTATCTATGTCTCTCTGTAACCTGTAACATCCTTCCGCACTGTCCACAACGCCACCGACTTTAGTGTCATCTGCAAATTTACTCACCCATCCATCTACGCCCTCCTCCAGGTCATTTATAAAAATGACAAACAGCAGTGGCCCCAAAACAGATCCTTGTGGTACGCCACTAGTAAATGGACTCCAGTCTGAACATTTCCCATCAACCACCACCCTTTGTCTTCTTCCAGCTAGCCAATTTCTGATCCAAACTGCTAAATCACCCTGAATCCCATGCCTCTGTATTTTCTGCAGTAGCCTACCGTGGGGAACGTTATCAAACGCTTTACTGAAATCCATATACACCACATCAACTGCTTTACCCTCATCCACCTGTTTGGTCACCTTCTCAAAGAACTCAATAAGGTTTGTGAGGCACGACCTACCCTCCACAAAACCGTGTTGACTATCTCTAATCAAATTATTCCTTTCCAGATGATTTTTCATCCTATCTCTTATAAACCTTTCCAAGATTTTGCCCACAACAAAAGTAAGGCTCACTGGTCTATAGTTACCAGGGTTGTCTCTACTCCCCCTCTTGAACAAGGGGACAACATTTGCTATCCTCCAGTCTTCTGGCACTATTCCTGTAGACAAAGATGACTTAAAGATCAAGGCCAAAGGCTCAGCAATCTCCTCCCTAGCTTCCCAGAGAATCCTCCGCACCTTCAGGGGCTAGGCTGGCACCGGAGTGGTTTGTGCCCCGCCAGCCGGCGTGGAAGGACTTTGGCGCTGCGCCAACCGGGACAGAAGGGACTCCGCCGGCCGACGCGGGTCCGTGCATGTGCGGGAGCATCAGCGGCTGCTGATGTCACCCCCGTGCATGTGCAGGGGGGGTTCACCTTCGCGCCGGCCATCACGGAGGCCTACACTCCCGGCGCTTAGGAATAGAGTGCCCCCATGGTACAGGCCCGCCCGCAGATCGGTGCCCCCCCCGGGGCCAGATCGCCCCGTGCCCCCCCCCCCCCCCCCGAGGACTCCGAAGCCCACCCCCGGCGCCAGGTCCCGCCGGTAAGGGACCAACTCCAATTTACGCCGCCGGGACCTGCATAGAACGGGCGGGACTTCGGCCCATCGCGGGCCGGAGAATCGGCAGGGGGAGCCCGCCGACCGGCGTGATTCCTGCCCCCGCCAAATCTCCGCCGCCGGAGAACTTGGCAGCCGGCGGGGGCGGGATTGACGCCGCCCCCCGGCGATTCTCCGACCCGGCGGGGGGGGGGGTCAGAGAATCCCACCCCATCTCTTTTCAATTCAACCAATCACATAGAGTGCATCTAGATTTCGGGCATCAGATCACCAATGAACAATGACCGCCCTGTGTACCATCTACAACAGTGTTTTTCAAACATTTTAGCCTGGGACCCATTTTTACCGGCACGGTAGCACAGTGGTTAGCACTGTTGTTTCACAGCTCCAGGGCCCCAGGTTCGATTCCCGGCTTGGGTCACTGTCTGTGCGGAGTCTGCACGTTCTCCCCACGTCTGCGTGGGTTTTCTCCGGGTGCTCCGGTTTCCTCCCACAAGTCCCAAAAGACACAAGTAATGAAAATGACTGATCTACAAGATGCACTGCAGGAACTCACCAAGATTCCTGAGGCAGCACCTTCCAAAACCATCAAAAAGGACAAGGGAGGTAAATGCATGGGAATCCCACTGCCATAAGGTTCCCCTCCAAGCCACTCACCATCCTGACAAAGGAATATATCGCCGACCCTTCGCTGTTGCTGGGTCAAAATCCTTCCAAATCTCTCTTTAGTTGCTTGGTAATACAGTGTTGCTGAAAAAATGCACACATACTGCCAAAGCTTTTCATCTTGTACTCATCAGGACAGATGGAAGAATGCCAAATCTCAGAGGGAACAACAATTTATATCGCATGAGAAAAGGATGCTGATTGGTTGGCAAGTGGACTCTGATTGGTCGAGGCATTGCCATGGAGAATGCATCAGGAACAGTTTATGCCCCAAGTTTTGTTTAATTTTTGTTTTCAAGCAATTTGACTCTGATTGGTCGAGGCGTTGCCCTGGGGAGTGCACCTGGGTGGAGTTGCACGCATGCTTTTGTTTAATAGTATGACAATAACTGGCAGGTCATCTCAAACAACAAGTACCTTCTTCACAACAGACAGCGTACTGACTGTATTCAATCAGCCCATGCTGGTAAGGCCAGCACACTGTGCCCGACATTAGATGTGATTCTACAATTGGACAGCACTCCCTGAACAATTCCAAGTGTGCTAAAAATTGCACTGGCAACTAATTTAACACTATCAGTTGGTCTTGCATTGCAGCTCACTTACACTGGCTAGAAGCTACATCTGCCCATACTGCCCTCTGTAAACAGAGAGAACATGTCCAAGAATTGCACCTTTTTTAATCAAACAAAATCTTGGGGAACAGATCCATTCCTCATGGTAGCATTTCGACCAGTCAGACTCGACTTGTCTTTTTGGAATTTAAACAAAACTTTGGCAATTAACTGTTCCCTGGTGCATTCTCCGTGGCAATGCCCCGACTAATCATGTTTGCCAACCAAGTAGCACCCTTTTTCCCCATACAATATGAATTTTCGGTCCCTTTGAGATTTGGTATTCTACTGAGTTGAGTGCAGGATGAAAAGCTTTGATAGCATGTACCTTTTCTCAGCAATTCTTGTAAACCTCTCTTGTTGTTCCTGCATTCCAGTCTGTGTTGGTCTTCGAGCAGTATATATTGGAAGACTGCCAATCCTCAGGAAAGGTGGCTAACTTCAAAGGGCACTTTCCCTACAAGAGGCAGAAATTGTTCTTAATGAGTAGAGGGACCTGGGTGGAAGAGGCAATGGTGGATGAGATAGGATGGAAATTAGAGGAACAACACATGAAAAGACTTGGCTCACATGGCTGAAGTCCTGAATTTGGTTGGCGGTGGCTTATGGTCCACCCGTGCCTCGGAGCTCCATTGCTCTGGGATCTGCAACAATTCCCAGGTAAACATGGAAGGCCAATGCTGTCAATTGTCCCCCCCCCTGCTGTGGCTCTGTCATCTATAAGCAACTCCATACTCTACTCCCTGACCTCACAACCTCATCATGCAATTAGACCTGAGTTAACCGTACAACTCCGCCTTCTTCAGAGGCAACACATTTTCACCTCCGAGTATGTCTTACCTCCATCCTGCTTCCACCCACATGCCAATGAAACCCTCGCCCTTGCCTTGTTCAATTTTAGGCTCAGTTACCCCAGAACTCTCATGGCTGGTTTCACATTCTCCGCCCTCTTTAATCGTCAGCTCCTCTGGAACTCTTGCCACTCGTGTTCTCCAGTTCAATTGGCTCCCATTCATGTAAAAACATACAGCATAGAAAGTCTATGTTGTCGAAGGAGGCCAGTCAGCCCATCATGTATGTCCTGCCTGCAAAAAGAGTGATCCAGCCTAATCCCACTTTCCAGTTCTTGGGCCACAGTTCAGTGTGGCACATCCAACTATTTCCAAAATGGGATATGGGTTTCTGTCTCTGCCAATAAAGTGAGTTCCAGACCCCTACCCCTACAACCTCTCCTGGGAAGATTGCTTCTCTACACCCCTCTAATCTTTTGGCCAATTTCTTTAAATTTGAAAAAGTCCCCAGGGACCATAAGCTGCTCGCCCCTTTTGCGAGAGAGCTGACTGGTTTAACCTGAGGGTTGCCACAGGTTGTGGGGTGTTGTGATAGCATGGCTGTGTCGCAATTCACCGACTAACCACTAAGAGTCTCACTAATATATAAGTGAATGTTAGAGTCAGCTGACCTCAGACTGAATGGAGGAAGTGAAAAAATGAAATGAAAAGAAGTTAAAGAGAGCACGATATTGTGCATGATTTTACTGTTGTTTTGTATATAGTTTAACCACAGTTAATGTTAATAAATCATTTATAACTTTAGCTACAAGTGTTCTTGTAATAAATCAGCCCATCTGACAAGAACATTACAAGGGGCAAAGTTGGGAAGGCGGGGCTTTCATGGATAACGTCAGCCAGTACAGGAAATAAACTCGTGCTGTTGGCATCGCTCCACGTCACAAACCAACCATCCAGCCAACTGAGCTAAACGACCCCCAATAGTTTCTGGGTCTTTATTCAACTTTTCATTCCAGATTTTTTTTTGAATTAATTCAAATTTCACCATCTGCTGTGGTGGGATTCAAATGCAAGTCCCCAGAGCATTTCCCTGGGTCCCTGGAATTCTAGCCCAGTGACAATACCCCTATGTCACCACCTCCCCATCAAATCACTGTCCCTGGTCTCAGGGAAATGGGGACATCCTAAGCCTTCGGCTGCTCAACATTTTATACCATAAGATCTAGGAGCCATTCAGCCCATTGAGTCTGCTCTGGGAATTTAATTAAATCTCCCTCAGCCTCCTCTGTTCTGAAGAAATCAACTCCAGCCTTGGAAATCTTTCCTCAGAGTAACAATTCCCTATTTCTGGCGGCAAACTCATCGATCTCCTTTGTACCCTCTCTCGTGTGGTCAGATCCTCCGTGTAATCCATCAGCCCTCTGGAGCCAAACCCTGACCGCAATTTAGACTTAACCTTCTCATCATTATACTTAAATACTTTCATGGAATTCCCCTCTTGTGTCTCTCTAGCCACCTACAGCCCCACAATCCGCAATCCCACAAGATGGCACAGTGGTCAGCACTGCTGCCTCACAGCTCCGGGGTCCTGGGTTCGATTCCGACCTCGGGTGGCTGCCTGTGCGGAGTTTGCACGTTCTCCCCCTGTGTGCGTGGGTTTCCTCCGGGCGCTCCGGTTTCCTCCCACAGTCCAAAGACGTGCAGGTTAGGTGGATTGGCCGTGATCAATTGCCCCTTAGTGTTCAAAGGTTAGGGGAATAGGGTGGAGTCAGGTGTTCTTTCAAAGGGTCGGTGCAGACTCGATGGGCCGAATTGCCCCCCTTCTGCACCCATCTCATTGACCAGATTTAAGGTCAGCCCTCCCAATGTTTCCGAATGGCTCAACAGTCATTTGTTTTTGCTAACATTCCAGACAACCTCCCTGCGATAAAGTTGCCATAGTGACGCAACTTGGTGCCATGCGACAAGTGTAGATTGCAAAATCCAAAGGGAGCCACGCCACATATAAATAGGCACATCACCTGGGGGGTCATAGTGTTGCATAAGCCAAAAGGCCTACTTGAAGTGTCGTTTGTACAACATCAGCCAGCACAGACGTTACACTGAAACTCAGCAGCTTGCAGCATGGTAGCACTGTGGATAGCACAATTGCTTCACAGCTCCAGGGTCCCCGGTTCGATTCCCGGCTTGGGTCACTGTCTGTGCGGAGTCTGCACGTCCTCCCCGTGTGTGCGTGGGTTTCCTCCTGGGGCTCCGGTTTCCTCCCACAGTCCAAACATGTGCAGGTTAGGTGGATTGGCCGTGATAAATTGCCCTTAGTGTCCAAAATTGCTCTTAGTGTTGGGTTGGGTTATGGGGATAGGGTGGAGGTGTGGACCTTGGGTCGGGTGCTCTTTCCAAGAGCCGGTGCAGACTCGATGGGCCGAATAGCCTCCTTCTGCACTGTAAATTCTATGAAATCAGCTTTAACATAATGAAACATTTAACATCATCTTGCAGGAGCTTTATGAGAGAAAATCTGACACTGAAGGCATGGGGGCAGGCAATCAAAATCTTAGTCGAAGAAATAAGTTTTTATGAAGCGTTTTAACAGAGGGGAATGAGATGGGGGTATTGTGGAAGGGGGGGGGGATTTCAGAGCTCAGCAACGAGAGAAAGCTGATGGCACAGATACCAGAGTTCAGAGCTCAGCAGGGGCCAGAATGGAGGAAATCACGAAGGCTTTATTCTAGAGCTGACATCGATCTCCGTGCTCAGTCCTTGGATTGTGAACGGAATGGACTTCAGGTCTCACTTAACATTTGCATTCCGCACGTTCTGCATTGCGCAGGTCAAGGAGACACAGCCTGAGTGAGTGAGACACAGACAGAGTGAGTGAGACACAGACAGAGTGAGAATTTGGTAATTTGGTGCAGTGAGGTAACCAGGAAAGGTAAGTGGTTAATCTAATTTTGCTGTTTTTCAGATAAAAGTGCAGTGTAGATTAGTGTCTGATTGGCTGAAGCTGCCCCCACCCTAATTGCTGAGAGGCAGTTATCTGGAGGTCACCTGAGGCCTGTTAAGGGGCACAAAGGTACACGTTGTATTCTTCTCTTTGAAGTTTTAGTGTGAGTCATCCTAAAGTCTGTATAAAAGACAGACAGAAAGCGCATTTAGTAAGCGTTGCACTGGTCAAGGAGACACAGCCTGAGTGCGTGAGACACAGACAGAGTGAGAATTTGGTAATTTGGTGCAGTGAGGTAATTTGGTGAAGAGTGGGAGAAGGTGCTTTTTCCCGACTGTTTTATTCTCTCTTTCTCCGGGCCTAATTTCGGGAGCCGTTCGGAGGAGGAGGAGCAGTCTCTATGAGTATAAAAACCTAACGGTCACTTCGTTTTCCAGTTTATTCCCCCAAAAGTGACATCAGAGGGAAGCTGTGATCTGATTGGTTGATAGCAAATCTGCCCCAAATTTAGAACAAAGAACAAAGAACAAAGAAATGTACAGCACAGGAACAGGCCCTTCGGCCCTCCAAGCCCGTGCCGACCATGCTGCCT
The DNA here is from genome assembly GCF_047496885.1 of Scyliorhinus torazame. Classification (NCBI taxonomy): domain Eukaryota; kingdom Metazoa; phylum Chordata; class Chondrichthyes; order Carcharhiniformes; family Scyliorhinidae; genus Scyliorhinus; species Scyliorhinus torazame. The sequence goes on along the minus strand of NC_092735.1, from coordinate 19,863,692 downwards.
GACTAAACTACAATCTTCCACACTTCCTGGGTCCGTATCCCATCCTATTCATGTATTTGTCAAGATGCCCCTTAAATGTCACTATCGTCCCTGCTTCCACCACCTCCTCCAGTAGCGAGTTCCAGGCACCCACTACCCTCTGCATAAAAAACTTGCCTCGTACATCTACTCTAAACCTTGCCCCTCTCACCTTAAACCTATGCCCCCTAGTAATTGACTCCTCTACCCTGGGGAAAAGCCTCTGACTATCCACTCTGTCTATGCCCCTCATAATTTTGTATACCTCTATCAGGTCTCCCCTCAACCTCCTTCGTTCCAGTGAGAACAAACCGAGTTTATTCAACCGCTCCTCATAGCTAATGCCCTCCATACCAGGCAACATTCTGGTAAATCTCTTCTGCACCCTCTCTAAAGCCTCCACATCCTTCTGGTAGTGTGACAACCAGAATTGAACACTATACTCCAAGTGTGGCCTAACTAAGGTTCTATACAGCTGCAACATGACTTGCCAATTCTTATACTCAATGCCCCGGCCAATGAAGGCAAGCATGCCGTATGCCTTCTTGACTACCTTCTCCACCTGTGTTGCCCCTTTCAATGACCTGTGGACCTGTACTCCTAGATCTCTTTGACTTTCAATACTCTGGAGGGTTCTACCATTCACTGTATATTCCCTACCTGCATTAGACCTTCCAAAAAGCATTACCTCACATTTGTCCGGATTAAACTCCATCTGCCATCTCTCCGCCCAAGTCTCCAAACAATCTAAATCCTGCTGTATCCTCCGACAGTCCTCATCGCTATCCGCAATTCCACCAACCTTTGTGTCGTCTGCAAACTTACTAATCAGACCAGTTACATTTTCCTCCAAATCATTTATATATACTACAAAGAGCAAAGGTCCCAGCACTGATCCCTCTGGAACACCACTGGTCACAGCCCTCCAATTAGAAAAGCATCCTTCCATTGCGACTCTCTGCCTTCTATGGCCTAGCCAGTTCTGTATCCACCTTGCCAGCTCACCCCTGATCCCGTGTGACTTCACCTTTTGTACTAGTCTACCATGAGGGACCTTGTCAAAGGCCTTACTGAAGTCCATATAGACAACATCCACTGCCCTACCTGCATCAATCATCTTAGTGACCTCCTCGAAAAACTCTATCAAGTTAGTGAGACACGACCTTCCCTTCACAAAACCATGCTGCCTCTCACTAATACGTCCATTTGCTTCCAAATGGGAGTAGATCCTGTCTCTAAGAATTCTCTCCAGTAATTTCCCAACCACTGAAGTAAGGCTCACCGGCCTGTAGTTCCTGGGATTATCCTTGCTACCCTTCTTAAACAGAGGAACAACATTGGCTATTCTCCAGTCCTCCGGGACATCCCCTGAAGACAGCGAGGATCAAAAGATTTCTGTCAAGGCCTCAGCAATTTCCTCTCCAGCCTCCTTCAGTATTCTGGGGTAGATCCCATCAGGCCCTGGGGACTTATCTTCCTTAATATTTTTTAAGACACCCAACACCTCGTCTTTTTGGATCTCAATGTGACCCAGGCTATCTACACACCCTTCTCCAGACTCAACATCTACCAATTTCTTCTCTTTGGTGAATACTGATGCAAAGTATTCATTTAGTACCTCGCCCATTTCCTCTGGCTCCACACATAGATTCCCTTGCCTATCCTTCAGTGGGCCGACCCTTTCCCTGGCTACCCTCTTACTTTTTATGTATGTGTAAAAAGCCTTGGGATTTTCCTTAACCCTATTTGCCAATGACTTTCCGTGACCCCTTCTAGCCCTCCTGACTCCTTGCTTAAGTTCCTTCCTACTTTCCTTATATTCCACGCAGGCTTCGTCTGTTCCCAGCCTTTTAGCCCTGACAAATGCCTCCTTTTTCTTTTTGACGAGGCCTACAATATCTCTCGTCATCCAAGGTTCCCGAAAATTGCCGTATTTATCCTTCTTCCTCACAGGAACATGCCGGTCCTGAATTCCTTTCAACTGCCACTTGAAAGCCTCCCACATGTCAGATGTTGATTTGCCCTCAAACATCCGCCCCCAATCTATGTTCTTCGGTTCCCGCCTAATATTGTTATAATTAGCCTTCCCCCAATTTAGCACATTCATCCTAGGACCACTCTTATCCTTGTCCACCAGTACTTTAAAACTTACTGAATTGTGGTCACTGTTACCGAAATGCTCCCCTACTGAAACATCTACCACCTGGCCGGGCTCAGGTCTACCAGGCTACCAGGTCCAGTACCGCCCCTTCCCTCGTTGGACTGTCTACATATTGTTTTAAGAAGCCCTCCTGGATGCTCCTTACAAACTCCGCCCCGTCTAAGCCCCTGGCACTAAGTGAGTCCCAGTCAATATTGGGGAAGTTGAAGTCTCCCATCACCACAACCCTGTTGTTTTTACTCTTTTCCAAAATCTCTCTACCTATCTGCTCCTCTATCTCCCGCTGGCTGTTGGGAGGCCTGTAGTAAACCCCCAACATTGTGACTACACCCTTCTTATTCCTGATCTCTACCCATATAGCCTCACTGCCCTCTGAGGTGTCCTCCCGCAGTACAGCTGTGATATTCTCCCGAACCAGTAGCGCAACTCTGCCTCCCCTTTTACATTCCCCTCTCTCCCGCCTGAAACATCTAAATCCTGGAACGTTTAGCTGCCAATCCTGCCCTTCCCTCAACCAGGTCTCTGCAATGGCAACAACATCATAGTTCCAAGTACTAATCCAAGCTCTAAGTTCATCTGCCTTACCCGTAATACTTCTTGCATTAAAACATATGCACTTCAGGCCACCAGACCCGCTGTGTTCAGCAACTTCTCCCTGTCTGCTCTGCCTCAGAGCCACACTGTCCCTATTCCCTAGTTCTCCCTCAATGCTCTCACCTTCTGACCTATTGCTCCCGTGCCCACCCCCCTGCCATACTAGTTTAAACCCTCCCGTGTGACACGAGCAAACCTCGCGGCCAGGATATTTATGCCTCTCCGGTTTAGATGCAACCCGTCCTTCTTATACAGGTCACACCTGCCCCGGAAGAGCTCCCAGTGGTCCAGATAATGGAAACCCTCCCTCCTACACCAGCTGTTTAGCCACGTGTTTAGCTGTTCTATCTTCCTATTTCTAGCCTCACTGGCACGTAGCACAGGGAGTAATCCCGAGATTACAACCCTCGAGGTCCTGTCTTTTAACTTTCTGCCTAGCTCCCTGAACTCCTGCTGCAGGACCTCATGCCCCTTCCTGCCTATGTCGTTAGTACCAATATGTACAACGACCTCTGCCTGTTTGCCCTCCCCCTTCAGGATGCCCTCTATCCGTTCGGAGACATCCTGGACCCTGGCACCAGGGAGGCAACATACCATCCTGGAGTCTCTTTCACGTCCACAGAAGCGCCTATCTGTGCCCCTGACTATAGAGTCCCCTATTACTATTACTCTTCTGCGCTTTGACCCTCCCTTCTGAACATCAGAGCCAGCCGTGGTGCCACTGCTCTGGCTGCTGCTGTTTTCCCCTGATAGGCTATCCCCCCCGACAGTATCCAAAGGGGTATACCTGTTCGAGAGGGGGACAACCACAGGGGATTCCTGCACTAACTGCCTGCCCTTTCTGGTGGTCACCCATTTCTCTGCCTGCACCTTGGGTGTGACCACATTTACATAACTGTGATCTATGACGCTTTCCGCCACCTGCATGCTCCTAAGTGCATCCAATTGCTGCTCCAACCGAACTATGCGGTCTGTGAGGAGCTCCAGTTGGGTGCACTTTCTGCAGATGAAGCCATCCAGGACGCTGGAAGCCTCCCGGACCTGCCACATCTCACAGTCAGAGCACTGCACCCCTCTAACTGACATTGCGTCAATTAATTAAAATTAAAATTAAAAAAAAAAAATTTTAAAATATTTTTTTTTAAATTTCAAAGTTACTGTTAACTATCTGTTTCCTAGCACTAGATTTCTAATAGAAATGCGAAAGCTAAATATAGTACTCTCCGATCTCTGGCTTAGATATCCCTCTAAATTATAATTAAGTAATTATGTTTAATTAGTTACCAATGCTTAATTTTTTTAATTTAGTGTAGATTCCCAACCAGCCACTCAGGCCACAGCTTTTCTGTGATGTCACTTCAGTTTCCCCCTGACACACACAATTTGAAAAAGGTATAAAAGTAAAAATGAGTAAAAATCACTTACTTACCTTCTTACCCTCTGAGTGTCTTAGATGTTCTCAGGTTCTCTCCCTGACAGAGACTGCTCCTCCTCCTCCGAACGGCTCCCGAAACTAGGCCGCGATCTTTTAAAATCTCCGCTCCGACTCGCAGCTCCCGCGCTTTTTAAATCTCCCGCGCTGTTTTCACTGTCCCGGCTCACTCAGCTCCCGCGCTGTTTTCAAAGTCCCGGCTCACTCAGCTCCCGCGCTGTTTTCAAAGTCCCGGCTCACTCAGCTCTCGCGCTGTTTTCAGAGTCCCGGCTCACTCACCTCCCGCGCTGTTTTCAGAGTCCCGGCTCACTCAGCTCCCGCGCTGTTTTCACTGTTTAAAAAAAACACAGGTAAACTCGTAAACTTAAATTAAATTAATTAATTAGTGATGGCTGGTCAGGTGATGTGCTTGAGCTGCTTGATGTGGGAGCTGGCAGATCCCATTGCGAGCTGCAGCGACCACATCTGCAGTAAGTGTTGGCTGCTCGAAGAGCTCCGGCTCAGAGTTGATGAGCTGGAGTCTGAGCTTCAAACACTGAGGCATATCTGGGAGGGGGAGACTTACCTGGACACTGTGTTTCAGGAGGCAGTCACACCTGTCAGAGTAAGTAGTTTAAATCCTGCCAGTGGCCAGGGACAGCAGGGTGTGACTGCAAGTCAGGCAGGTAAAGGGAACCAGCAGTCAGGAACTCAGGAGCCTCAGACCTTGACCCTGTCCAACAGGTATGAGGCACTTGCTCCCTGTGTGGATGGCGAACATGGCTGTAGGAAGGATGAGTCAGCTGACCAAGGCACCATGGTTCAGCAGGCCATTCAAGGGGAGGGAGTAAATAGGCAAGTTGTAGTTGTTGGGGATTCTGTTATCAGGGGGATAGATAGTATCCTTTGTGAGCAGGATAAAGAGTCCCGCATGGTATGTTGCCTGCCCGGTGCTAGGGTGCGGGACATCTCTGACCGGCTTGAAAGGATACTGGAGAGGGAGGGGGAGGATCCAGTTGTTGTGGTCCATATCGGTACCAACAACATAGGCAAGGCTAGGAAAGAGGACCTGTTTAGAGATTATGAAGAGCTAGGATTCAAATTAAAAAACAGGTCCTCAAGGGTCATAATCTCCGGATTACTGCCCGAGCCACGTGCAAATTGGCATAGGGAGGCAAGAATAAGGGAAGTTAACACGTGGCTGAAAGAGTGGTGTGGGAATGAGGGGTTCCTTTTCATGGGACACTGGCATCAGTTTTGGGACAGGGGGGACCTATACCGTTGGGATGGTCTCCACCTGAACTGAGCTGGGACCAGTGTTCTGGCGAAAAGAGTAAATAGGGTGGTCAATAGGACTTTAAACTAAAGATTGGGGGGGAAGGAAAAGTCAGGGAACCAAGAGGTGAAGTAATCAGTGGGAAGCGTAGCTGCTTAGGAATACAAAAAAGCACGAAAAGACAAAACTCAGGAGAGGTTATGATAGTCCCCATCCCACAAAATATGACACAGTGTATGGAAAGGCTCAGTAAACCAAGGTCCACCACACTAAGAAAACAAAAAGGGACGGTCAATAGAGAATTAAAGGTGCTATATTTAAATGCGCGCAGTGTGCGGAACAAGGTAGATGAGCTTGTGGCCCAGATTGTGACTGGCAGGTATGATGTGGTAGGCATCACAGAGACATGGTTGCAGGGGGTTCAGGACTGGCATTTAAACATCCAGGGATTCACAACCTATCGAAAAGACAGAGAGGTGAGCAGAGGGGGCGGGGTTGCCTTGTTAATTAGGAATGAAATTAAATCAATAGCACTAAACGATATAGGGTCAGATGATGTGGAGTCTGTGTGGGTAGAGTTGAGGAACCACAAAGGCAAAAAAAACACAATGGGAGTAATGTACAGGCCTCCTAACAGTGGTCAGGACCGGGGGCACAAAATGCACCACGAAATAGAAAGTGCATGTCAGAAAGGCAAGGTCACAGTGATCATGGGGGACTTCAGTATGCAGGTGGACTGGGTAAATAATGCTGCCAGTGGACCCAAGGAAAGGGAATTCATTGAAGGTTTACAGGAGGGCTTTTTGGAACAGCTTGTGATGGAGCCCACGAGGGAACAGGCCATTCTGGACTTAGTGTTATGTAATGAGCCAGACTTGATTAAAGATCTTAAAGTAAGGGAACACTTAGGAGGCAGTGATCATAATATGGTAGAATTCAATCTCCAATTTGAAAGAAAGAAGGTAGAATCAGATGTAAAGGTGTTACAGTTAAATAAAGGTAACTACAGGGGCATGAGGGAGGAACTGACGAAAATCGACTGGGAGCAGAGCCTAGTGGGAAAGACAGTAGAACAGCAATGGCAGGAGTTTCTGGGAGTAATTGAGGACACAGTACAGAGGTTCATCCCAAAGAAAAGAAAGGTTATCAGAGGGGGGATTAGGCAGCCATGGCTGACAAAGGAAGTTAGGGAATGCATCAAAGCAAAAGAGAAAGCCTATAATGTGGCAAAGAGTAGTGGGAAGCCAGAAGATTGGGAAGGCTACAAAAACAAACAGAGGATAACAAAGAGAGAAATAAGGAAAGAGAGAATCAATTATGAAGGTAGGCTAGCCAGTAACATTAGGAATGATAGTAAAAGTTTATTTAAATACATTAAAAACAAACGGGAGGCAAAAGTTGACACTGGGCCGCTCCAAAATGACGCTGGTAATCTAGTGACGGGAGACAAGGAAATAGCTGAGGAACTAAATAAGTACTTTGCGTCAGTCTTCACAGTAGAAGACATGAGTAATATCCCAACAATTCCGGAGAGTCAGGGAGCAGAGTTGAATATGGTAGCCATCACAAAGGAGAAAGTGCTAGAGAAACTAAGAGGTCTAAAAATTGATAAATCTCCGGGCCCAGATGGGCTACATCCTAGAGTTCTAAAGGAGATAGCTGAAGAAATAGTGGAGGCGTTAGTTATGATCTTTCAAAAGTCACTGGAGTCAGGGAAAGTCCCAGAGGATTGGAAAATCGCTGTTGTAACCCCCCTGTTCAAGAAGGGAACAAGGAAAAAGATGGAAAATTATAGGCCAATTAGCCTAACCTCGGTTGTTGGCAAGATTCTAGAATCCATTGTTAAGGATGAGATTTCTAAATTCTTGGATGTGCAGGGTCGGATTAGGACAAGTCAGCATGGATTTAGTCAGGGGAGGTCGTGCCTGACAAACCTGTTAGAGTTCTTTGAAGAGATAACAAATAGGTTAGACCAAGGAGAGCCAATGGATGTTATCTATCTTGACTTCCAAAAGGCCTTTGATAAGGTGCCTCACGGGAGACTGTTGAGTAAAATAAGGGCCCATGGTATTCGAGGCAAGGTACTAACATGGATTGACGATTGGCTGTCAGGCAGAAGGCAGAGAGTTGGGATAAAAGGTTCTTTTTCGGAATGGCAACCGGTGACGAGTGGTGTCCCGCAGGGTTCAGTGTTGGGGCCACAGCTGTTCTCTTTATATATTAACGATCTAGATGATGGGACTGGGGGCATTCTGGCTAAGTTTGCCGATGATACAAAGATTGGTGGAGGGGCAGGTAGTATGGAGGAGGTGGGGAGGCTGCAGAAAGATTTAGACAGTTTAGGAGAGTGGTCCAAGAAATGGCTGATGAAATTCAACGTGGGCAAGTGCGAGGTCTTGCATTTTGGAAAAAAGAATAGAGGCGTGGACTATTTTCTAAACGGTGACAAAATTCATAATGCTGAAGTGCAAAGGGACTTGGGAGTCCTAGTCCAGGATTCTCTAAAGGTAAACTTGCAGGTTGAGTCCGTAATTAAGAAAGCAAATGCAATGTTGTCATTCATCTCAAGAGGCTTGGAATATAAAAGCAGGGATGTACTTCTGAAGCTTTATAAAGCATTAGTTAGGCCCCATTTAGAATACTGTGAGCAATTTTGGGCCCCACACCTCAGGAAGGACATACTGGCACTGGAGCGGGTCCAGCGGAGATTCACACGGATGATCCCAGGAATTGTTGATCTCCAAATTTCTTTCTCTGTCAGTCTGGCCTCAATAAAAGTTGAGACGGATTCGCACGTAAACAGAAGTTATTTATTTAGCTTGCAAGCTTAATCATCTTACAGAAATGTAACAGGACATCCAGCCTCTTACACTCCAGAAAACGACTGAACTAACAGACAAAGGGATCTCTGCAAAATCAGTTCAAATGGTATCAAGTTTCACATACTCGACGGACATAGGTCAGCCTAGGTCCCTCCTGACCTGTTTAATCTATTCTGATTGGCTCACTTCCAATCCCTTTCTCTGGCCCCTATCAATGCAGCCTCACTCTTATAGACACACCTCTTCCTGCTTTTTCCATGCGGTCTCAAATTCCTTTGTCCCTAACTGCAAGAATCAAAGTGGCTTATTTCTACATTACATTAACTAGTATCTCTAAAGTAACTATTTTATATCACATTCGTCAGAATGGTAGGCCTAACATACGATGAACGTCTGAGGATCCTGGGATTATATTCATTGGAGTTTAGGAGGTTGAGGGGAGATCTAATAGAAACTTACAAGATAATGAATGGCTTAGATAGGATGGATGTAGGGAAGTTGTTTCCATTAGCAGGGGAGACTAGGACCCGGGGGCACAGCCTTAGAATAAAAGGGAGTCACTTTAGAACAGAGATGGGGAGAAATTTCTTCAGCCAGAGAGTGGTGGGTCTGTGGAATTCATTGCCACAGAGGGCGGTGGAGGCCGGGACATTGAGTGTCTTTAAGACAGAAGTTGATAAATTCTTGATTTCTCGAGGAATTAAAGGCTATGGAGAGAGAGCGGGTAAATGGAGTTGAAATCAGCCATGATTGAATGGTGGAGTGGACTCGATGGGCCGAATGGCCTTACTTCCGCTCCTATGTCTTATGGTTCTCCCCGTGTCTGCGTGTGTTTCCTCCGGGTGCTCCGGTTTCCTCCCACAAGTCCCGAAAGACGTGCTGTTAGGTAATTTGAACATTCTGAATTCTCCCTCTGTGTACCCGAACAGGCACCGGACCGTGACCGCTAGGGGCTTTTCACAGTAACTTCACTGCAGTGTTAATGTCAGCCTACTTGGGATACTAATAAAGATTATCATTATTAAAAAGAGACAGCAGGCTCAGAACTCTGCCAGAGTTCCCCATTTAAAAACAAAGTGAACCAGATATTCCTGCTCCGCTTCTGGAGGTTTGCCACCCACTCCTACCCGAGGATTTGAACAACAGGGTTAAAAAGCTGAAAAGCTGGACTCTGAGCTCATCATGTTACAGGAAGTGCACTTTGCACAAAACAAAACGGCCCCTGCTTTTGGAAGGAGAGGCTGCTTTTCAAAGTTGGCAACCAGTCGTTCGTTTCGAAACCCGGGGTGACAGCGTGAGCTGCCGGACGCCTCTGAAAGGCTCAGAATGAAGAGCTTGGAGTTATTGTTGGAGGTTCCACCTATTAAGTGGCTCCGATACTTCACCACACAGACCCTACTGATTTTCCTGGCGGTGTTTCTATTGGTGTCGCTTGCAATGAAGGTGAGGAGAACGAGCGAGCTGCCCCCAGGACCACCCATGATGTCATTTGCGGCAAACATCTTTGCCAGGAGACAGGCTCCCCACCTTTCGCTAACTGAGGTAATGACTGCATTCACTCCCGATCTTCTCCATCTTTAATTGAACGAAGCCTGAGGAGTAGAAATTCACCTGGGATGGCGGCACAGAACGGCCACTATGGAATGGCCCACCCACTGCACGCAAAGGCAGATAGTTAATTACTCTGACTGCAATGGAACTGAATACAGGCTCTGTGTGTAACAAACATCCAATCCCACGTTGCCTGTTCTGCGCTGTCACCCCAGGTACATTTTAATCCCAACTCATGACTTGTGATTGTTTTGTTTGACTTGCATTTTCAGCACTGAACAGAAACCGGTTTAAATTTCAAACAGTGCTAGGCAGTTAACTGCCAATCAACATCAACTGGTGCATTATCCATAGCAAAGCCTCTACCAATCAGAGTCCACTTGCCAACCAATCAGCACTCTTTTCTCATACAGTGTAATTTTGTTGTTTTCTTTTACATTGTATTCTCGCGAAATGTTCTGATGAGTGCAAGTCGAAAACTTCGACAAAATGGATCTTTTCTTTCTCAGCGATGCTCAAGAAACCGAATCGGCCCAGCTATATGGATACCATAGCAAGAGCAGGTCAGAGGCGGGGAGCTCCCCGCTTCATTTCCACACCAGTCCGCCATCCACAAGTCACGATTGTGATGGAATACAGCCCACTTGCCTGGGATGGGTGATAATTCCGGTTTTAAACTTCATTCACGGGATGTGGCAGGTCCATCCCTAATTTCCCTGAAACTGAGTGGCTTTCTTGGTCATTTCAAAGGGCATTTAAGAGTCAACCACATTGCTGTGGATCGGGAGTCATATGTACACCAGCCCGGGTAAGGACGGCAGATTTCCTTCCCTAAACAAAAGGAAAAATGAACCAGATAGGTTTTTTAAAAATATATATATTTTATTCAAAATGTTTTGGCCAAACAAAACAATACAAAGGTTTTCCTTTTTTTTGACAATAAAACAGTATAAATAACAGTGGCCATTTTAACAAATAAATAAATAATATGTAAACTAAATGGCAACTGCCATATCAAAAATAATAGCTCTCCAAAAATATAATCGAGCAATCCAATATACATAACCTAGTACAAATATCTATACACAAACACCCCTGAGAACCCGCCCGGGCCCTCCCCCCCCCCCCCTCCCCCCTGGGTTGCTGCTGCTACCTTCCCATTTCCTTTATCGTTCTGCGAGGTAGTCAATGAACGGTTGCCACCGCCTGGTGAACCCTTGAGCCGAACCCCTTAGTGCGAACTTTATCCGTTCTAGTTTTATAAACCCTGCCATGTCATTTATCCAGGTCTCCACGCCCGGGGGTTTGGCTTCCTTCCACATAAGCAATATCCTTCGCCGGGCTACTAGGGACGCAAAGGCCAAGACATCAGCCTCTTTCGCCACCTGCACTCCCGGCTCTTCTGCAACCTCAAATATAGCCAACCCCGAGCCTGGCTCGACCCGGACCCCCACCACCTTCGAAAGCACCTTTGCCACCCCTACCCAGAACCCCTGCAGTGCCGGACATGACCAAAACATGTGGGTGTGGTTTGCTGGGCTTCTCGAGCATCTCCCACACCTATCCTCTATCCTGAAAAATTTACTGAGCCTTGCTCCGGTCATATGCGCCCTGTGCAAAACCTTGAATTGTATCAGGCTTAGCCTGGCGCACGAGGACGAAGAGTTTACCCTACGTAGGGCATCTGCCCACAGCCCCTCTTCAATCTCTTCCCCCAGCTCTTCTTCCCATTTTCCCTTCAGCTCATCCACCATGATCTCCCCCTCGTCCCTCATTTCCCTGTATATATCCGACACCCTACCATCCCCCACCCATGTCCCTGAGATCACTCTATCTTGAACCTCCTGCGTCGGGAGCTGCGGGAATTCCCTCACCTGTTGCCTCACAAAAGCCCTCAGTTGCATGTACCTAAATGCATTCCCTTGGGGCAACCCATATTTTTCCGTCAGCGCTCCCAGACTCGCAAACGTCCCGTCTACGAACAGATCTCTCAGTTGCACAACCCCAGCTCTCTGCCATGCTCCAAATCCCCCATCTATTCTCCCCGGGACAAACCTATGGTTATTTCTTATCGGGGACCGCACCGAGGCTCCCGTCCTTCCCCTATGTCGTCTCCACTGCCCCCAAATTTTTAGTGTTGCCACCACCACTGGACTTGTGGTGTATTTCTTCGGGGAGAACGGCAACGGCGCCGTCACCATTGCTTGTAGGCTAGTCCCCTTGCAGGACGCCGTCTCCAATCTCTTCCACACCGCTCCCTCCCCTTCTCCCATCCACTTACACACCATTGAGATATTGGCGGCCCAGTAGCATTCACTTAGGCTCGGTAGTGCCAGCCACCCCCTATCCCTGCTACGCTGCAAGAACCCCCTCCTCACTCTCGGGGTCTTCCCGGCCCACACAAAACTCATGACACTTTTCTCAATTCTCTTGAAAAAAGCCTTCGTGACCATCACCGGAAGGCACTGAAACACAAAGAGGAATCTCGGGAGGACTACCATTTTGACCGCCTGCACCCTACCCACCAGTGACAGGGGCACCATGTCCCACCTCTTAAAATCCTCCTCCATCTGTTCCACCAATCTTGTTAAATTAAGCCGGTGTAAGGTTCCCCAACTCCTGGCTATCTGAATCCCTAAGTACCGGAAATCTCTTGTTACCTTCCTCAGCGGTAAGTCATCTATTCCCCTGCTCTGCTCCCCCGGATGCACCACAAACAACTCACTCTTACCCATATTCAATTTGTACCCCGAAAATTCCCCAAACTCCCGAGTGTCTGCATTATCTCAGGCATCCCCTCCACTGGGTCCGCAACATATAGCAATAAATCATCTGCATACAAGGATACCCGGTGTTCTTCTCCTCCCCTGAGCACTCCCCTCCACTTCCTGGAGCCCCTCAGTGCTATGGCCAGGGGCTCAATCGCCAGTGCAAACAGTAACGGAGACAGGGGACACCCCTGCCTCGTCCCTCTATGTAGACGGAAGTAATCAGACCTCTGTCTGTTCGTGGCCACGCTCGCTACCGGGGCCCTATACAGCAGCTGCACCCATCCGATATACCCTTCTCCAAAACCAAATCTCCTCAGCACCTCCCACAAATAATCCCACTCCACTCTGTCAAATGCTTTCTCGGCGTCCATCGCCACCACTATCTCCGCCTCCCCCTCTGGTGGGGGCATCATCATTACCCCTAGCAACCTCTGTATGTTCGTGTTCAGCTGTCTCCCCTTAACGAACCCAGTTTGATCCTCGTGGACCACCCCCGGGACACAGTCCTCTATCCTCGTCACCATCACCTTGGCCAGGAGCTTAGCATCTACATTTAAAAGGGAAATGGGCCTGTAGGACCCACACTGCAGCGGGTCTTTTTCCTTCTTCAAAAGGAGCGATATCGTTGCCTCCGACATAGTCGGGGGCAGCTGCCCCCTTTCCCTAGCCTCATTAAAGGTTCTCGTCAAAAGTGGGGCCAGTAAGTCCATATACTTCCTATAAAATTCCACCGGGAATCCGTCCGGTCCCGGGGCCTTCCCCGCCTGCATGCTCCCAATCCCTTTTACCACCTCCTCCATCTCAATCTGTGCTCCCAGTCCCGCCCTCTCCTGCTCCTCCACCTTAGGGAATTCCAGCTGATCCAAGAAACACATCATTACCTCCTTCCCTTCCCGGGGGCTGAGCCTTATATAGCCTCTCATAAAATGCCTTGAACACCCCGTTCACTCTCTCCGCTCCCCGTTCCATCTCTCCCTCCTCATCTCTCACCCCACCTATCTCCCTCGCTGCTCCCCTCTTCCTCAATTGGTGGGCCAGTAGCCGACTCGCCTTCTCTCCATACTCATACTGTACACCCTGTGCCCTCCTCCACTGTGCCTCTGCCTTACCCGTGGTCAGCAGGTCAAATTCCACATACAGCCTTTGTCTTTCCCTGTACAGTCCCTCCTCCGGTGCCTCCGCATATTGCCTGTTCACCCTCAAAAGTTCTTTCAGCAATCGCTCCCTTTCTTTACCCTCTTGCTTCCCTTTATGTGCCCTTATGGATATCAGTTCCCCTCTAACCACCGCCTTCAACACCTCCCAGACCACTCCCACCTGAACCTCTCCATTGTCATTAAGCTCCAAGTACCTTTCGATGCACCCCCTCACCCTTAAACATACCCCCTCATCCGACAATAAGCCCATATCCATTCTCCAGAGTGGGTGCTGTTCTTTTTCCTCTCCTACCTCCAGGTCTACCCAATTGAAGCGTGGTCCGAAATAGCTATGGCCGTATATTCCGTCCCTGTCACCTTCGGAATCAGTGCCCTTCCCAAGACAAAAAAGTTTATCTGTGAGTATACTTTGTGGACATGGGAGAAAAATGAGAACTCCTTAATCCTAGGCCTACTAAATCTCCAGGGGTCTACCCCTCCCATCTGCTCCATGAAGTCCTTGAGCACCCTGGCCGCTGCCGGCTCCCTCCTGGTCCTGGACCTCGATCGGTCCAGCACTGGATCAAGCACCGTATTGAAGTCTCCCCCCATTACCAACTTTCCCGCCTCCAGGTCCGGGATACGTCCCAACATACGCCTCATAAAATTTGCATCATCCCAGTTCGGGGCATATACGTTCACCAGAACCACCGCCTCCCCTTGCAATCTGCCACTCACCATCACATATCTACCCCCACTATCCGCCACTCTGGTCTTTGCCTCAAACAGTACACGTTTCCCCACTTAGATAGCCACCCCCCTGTTCTTCGCATCCAAACCCGAATGAAACACCTGCCCCACCCATCCTTAACGTAGCCTGACCTGGTCTATCAGTTTCAGATGTGTCTCCTGCAACATAACCACATCTGCCTTTAATTTCTTTAGGTGTGCGAGTACCCGTGCCCTTTTAATCGGCCCGTTCAGCCCTCTCACGTTCCACGTGATCAGCCGGGTTGGGGGCTCTTTACCCCCCCCCCCCCCCTTGTCGACTAGCCATCCCCTTTTTTAACCCAGCTCCTCACCCGGTTCCCACGTACCCGTGTATCCCCCCGACGGCGCCCTCCCGCCTCGACCACCCCGTCCCATAACAGCTCCCCTTCTCCTTAGCAGCAGCAACCCAGTTAACCCCCCCCCCCCTCCGCTAGATCCCTTTCTAGCGAAGTTGCACCCCCCATGTTGCTCCCAGAAGTCAGCGAACTCTGGCTGACCTCGGCTTCCCCCCTTGCCCTCGGCCCCCACTGTGCGAGGCCCCCTCCTTCCTGCGTCCCTGTTCCCGCCATAATTACCATAGCGTGGGAACAAAGCCCGCGTTTCCCACTCGGCCCCGCCCCTAATGGCCGGTGCCCATAGTTCCTCATACTCCCCCCCACCCTCGAACATGGGGAAGAGAGAAAAGTTACAGGATCGCAAGATTAACCAATTGAAAAATCATCCCCCCCCCCCCTTTTTCCTCGCCCCACATAATCACCCCACCACTTTGTCCCAAAAGTTCTTTCTCTCGCCAGACTATTCCAGCTTCTCGTCCACAATGAATGTCCACGCCTCTTCTGCCGTCTCAAAGTAGTGGTGCTTCCCTTGGTGTGTGACCCACAATCTCGCCGGTTGTAACATTCCAAACTGGATCTTCTTTTTGTGAAGCACCGCCTTTGCCCGATTAAAACTTGCCCTCCTTCTCGCCATCTCCGCACTCCAATCCTGGTATACGCGGATCACCGCGTTCTCCCACCTACAGCTCCGAGTTTTCTTCGCCCATCTGAGGACCGTCTCTCTGTCATTATAGCGGAGAAACCTCACCACTATAGCTTGAGGTATTTCTCCAGCCCTCGGTCTTCGCGCCAAAACTCGATAAGCTCCCTCCACCTCCAAAGGGCCCGTCGGGGCCTCCGATCCCATTAGCGAGTGAAGCATCGTGCTCACATATGTCCCGACGTCCGCCCCCTCTGCGCCTTCGGGAAGACCCAGAACCCTTAAATTCTTCCTCCTCAAATTATTCTCCAGTACTTCCAGCCTTTCCACACACCTTTTATGCTGTGCCTCGTGCGTCTCTGTCTTCACCACCAGGCCCTGTATTTCGTCTTCATTTTCAGCAGCCTTTGCCTTCACGACCCGAAGCTCCTGCTCTTGGGTCTTCTGCTCCTCCTTTAGCCCTTCAATCGCCTGTAATATCGGGGCCAACAGCTCCTTCTTCAACTCCTTTTTCAGCTATTCCACACAGCGCTGCAGGAACTCTTGTTGGTCCGGGCCCCATAACAAACGGCCACCTTCCGACACCATCTTGCTTTGAGCTTCCCTTCCTTGCCGCTGCTCCAGAGGATCCTCGGCAATCCGGCCGCTATCCTCTCTCTTATCCGTGCGTGTCCGGGGGGATTCCCTTCTGGTTTACCGCACAGTGTTTTTGGCCGTTTAAATTGCCGTTGGGGCTCCTATTAAGAGCCCAAAAGTCCGTTCCACCGGGAGCTGCCGAAACGTGCGACTTAGCTGGTCATCGCCGCACCCGGAAGTCCACCAGATAGATTTTTTAAATGACAATAGGCACTGGTCATCATTAGACTTTTAATTCCATATTTTTATGGGATTCCAATCTTGCCATCTGCCCTAGTGGAATTCGGGCCCGGGTCCCCAGAGCATTATCCTGGGTCTCTAGCCCAGTGACCACCACCTGAGTGGTGGGGCTGGGCAGAGTGGACTAGTAGTGATTCAATCTGAGGCTCACCACACCTCAGGCAAGGAGGCGAGATTGAGAAAGCAGGGCCTTCATGAATAAACTCAGCCGGTCCGGGAATTGAACCCACACCGTTGGCCTCGCTCTGCATACCGAACCAGCTGCCCAGCCAACTGAGCTAAACCCGTCAGTACGAGGGGAGTTGATGGAGGTGGCGTGGTTGGTTTTCGCTAAGTGGTGAATAGCATTTCTGGAGGTCAGATAAGTGATGACCATTACTATCGAGCCACTGGAGCATTCATAGAATCAGATAACACTACACCGGATTAGGGGATCGTTCAGCCCGACTTACTTGTGCTATCTCTTTAGCTAGTCCCACTCCTCCCTGAATTCCCAAAGCAAATTTCTCCCCTTCCAGTATTTATCTAATTCTGTATTAAAAATTATTATTGAACCCATTTCTACTGGCCTTGCAGGTAGTGTATTCCAGAGGATTAAAAACTTACAAGGTATATTATTTTTAACATGTCACCTCTGGTTTGTTTGCCAATCATGGTGTAAAATTATGAATCAGCCAAGTGTCTGCATGAAACATATTTTCCCTTCTTTGGATACAGATCTGATTCAGTTAGAAAAAAGTTTGATATTGTAGATGTAAAACTCCTACAGGTACAAATAGCTGGATGGGAGTAGTGTCAATGTGAAACATGGTTTCAAAGTGCTGAGGATTAGGTGCTTAATATTCAAGGATACACACACATGAACATATTAATTAGGACATGTTAAGGCCCTCAGCCCCTCGAGCCTATTCCGCCCGTCAATAAGATCATGGCTAGTCTTAGTTTAACCTCAACTCCACATTCCTGCCCAACCCTTGTAACCTTTCACCCACTTTCTTATCAAGAATCTATCTCGCTCTGCCTTAAAGGTATTCTAGAGACCCACGATCCCCTGAGAGAGAAAAATTCTCCTCGGGCGGGATGCTCCGTAGCACGACACCAAAATCATGATCGGCGATTGGGCGGAGAATGAATCCCGGCACCGGAATCGGGGCCGGCGGCGGTTTGACTCCAGTCCACCATGCCCCTCCCCCTTTCGCCAAAGGTGTTGGCGCGTCATCGACCAGCCCACCCACGATGCTCCGTCGCCGATGGGCCGAGTTCCCGAAGGCGTGGGCCACCTGTGTCCCGCGGCGCCACACTCGGCCGGGATCCATGCCGCTGGCCGGGGGGGCTTCTGCTAGGGCTGGGAGGACTGGCCAGTGCGTGGCCAGGGGATGGGCTGTGGGGTCGAGGATGGAGGGTTGGGTTCGCGCACAGCCAGCGCCATTTTGTATGGCGTGACCAGTGCAGGTCGTCAGCGTACGCATGCGCGGCCCGGGACCCGGATGTTTTTGGTGCGGTCCACGGGGGTTTCCGTCAACGTCGGTGCAAGCCCCTCACCGTACTGCAATCAGTGTGGGTTTTGAGCTGATTTTTCGGCCATGAAAGTCCACACATGCTCCGCTGGCATCAGCACTTAGACCCCCAAATGGAGAATCCAGCCCCTCATCTCCGTCTTAAATGGGCGATCCCTTATTTTTAAACAGTGACCCCAAGTTCTAGATTCACCCACAAGGGGAAACATCCTCTCCATGTCCACCCTTGTCATGACCCTTTAGGATATTATTTGTTTTAATCATACTCTTAATCTTTACTCTTTACAATCAGTTTGAGGGAGAGAAGAGTGGGTCTGAGACTAGCATTTTGAACTTAAATAAGGGCAAATAAGAGTGCATGAAAGCAGAGCTAATGAAAGAAAACTGGCAATTTAGGTTAAAGGACAGGCCAATAGAGGCACTCGGGCAGATATTTAAGGAGATATTTCAGACTACACAGAATAGATATAGTCCTTCGAGGAAGAGGAATTCCAAGGGGAGGACTAATC
This sequence comes from Scyliorhinus torazame, assembly GCF_047496885.1. Lineage (NCBI taxonomy): Eukaryota > Metazoa > Chordata > Chondrichthyes > Carcharhiniformes > Scyliorhinidae > Scyliorhinus > Scyliorhinus torazame. The sequence continues at coordinate 19,845,304 of NC_092735.1, read as the reverse complement.
TTACTCTTCTAAACTCCAGCAGCTACAAGCCCAGCCTCTCCAAACTTTCCTCCCAAGATAACCTGCCCACTCCAGGTATTAACCTATTAATCTTTCTCTGAACTGCTTCCAATGCATTTACATTTTTCCTTAATTAAGGAGAACTACTGTACAGTACTCCAGATCTGGGGCGAAATTCTCCGGTATCGGCGCGATGTCCGCCGACCAGCGCCAAAAACGGCGCAAATCAGTCGGGCATCGCGCCGCCCCAAAGGTGCGGAATCCTCCGCATCTTGGGGGGCCGAGCCCTAACCTTGAGGGGCTAGGCCCGCGCCGGACTGATTTCTGCCCCGCCAGCTGGCGGAAGTGCCCCGCCAGCTGGTGCAGAAATGACATTGCCGGGCGGCGCATGCGCGGGAGCGTTAGCGGCTGCTCACGGCATCCCCGCGCATCGCTGTGGAGGGAGTCTCTTCCGCCTCCGCCATGGTGGAGACCATGGCGAAGGTGGAAGGAAAAGAGTGCCCCCACGGCACAGACCCGCCCGCGGATCGGTGGGCCCCGATCGCGGGCCAGGCCACCGTGGGGGCACCCCCTGGGGCCAGATCGCCCCACGCCCCCCCCCCCCAGGACCCCGGAGCCCGCCCGCGCCGCTTTGTCTCGCCGGTAAGGTAGGTGGTTTAATCCACGCCGGCGGGACAGGCATTCTAGCAGCGGGACTTCGGCCCATCCGGGCCGGAGAATCGCGGGGGGGGCCCGCCAACCGGCGCAGCGCAATTCCCGCCCCCGCCGAATCTCCGATGCCGGAGAATTCGGCAACCGGCGGGGGCGGGATTCACGCCCATGGTCTCACCAATGCCCTGCATAACTGAAGCATAACCTCCCTACTCTTGTATTTATTTCCCCTCGCAATAAATGCTAACATTCTATTACCTTTCTTAGTAATATCCCTCGTGGGACCTACGGGGTGGGAATGCTTGGTTTCCCTGCACTTCTTGTGGAGGATGAGCTCCCCTGCTAGGTGCAGGGTATCTGAATTACCCAATGCATATAAGGTCGTCCAGTAAGGAACCAACCAGAGAGGAACCCAGTAGAGATCTAGCGGTAATGAACATATCGTTTATATTAAAAAAACATTGTTCTTAATTTACTTGGTGTGGACTCCCCATGTCCTTATTAAACTAACTTTTTGCAATTCATGCATTAGGACACCCAGATCCCTCTGCATCTAAGAGCTGTGCAATCTCTCACCATTTAAACAATACACTTCACTTTTATTCTATCTGCCAAATGGACAAGCTCACATTTTTCCATGTTATACTTTATTTGCCAGATATTTGCCCACTCACCTAACCCACATGTATCATTTAGTAGTCTCTTTATGGCCTTTACGCAACTTACTTTCTTACCTATTGTTCCAACAGTTTGCTCAGTACCGCTTCCCTGGTGATTGTAATTTTCCTGAGTTCCTATTTGCAGCCTCTATAGTGAAGACTGATGCAGAATACCTGTTCAATTCATCTGTTAGCTCCTTGTTCCTATTCTTAATTCCCCAGACTCACATTCTGTAGAATCATCTCTCACTTTGTTAACTCTTTTATTTGTTAAATATCTATAGAAACTCTTACTCTCTGCCTTTATAGTTCTAGGTCGCTTTCTCCTGTACTCTCATTTTTCCCTCCTTATTACATTTTTAGTTATTCTTTGCTTTTAAAAAAATATTCTGTCTATCTTCTGACCTGCCTCCAATCGTTTCATAATTGTGTTTTTTCTTTAAGATTAATATCTTTTTTCTTTAGTTAACCATGGATGCAGGGCCCTCCCCTTGGAATTCCTCTTCCTCGAAGGACTGTATCTATTCTGTGTAGTCTGAAATATCTCCTTAAATATCTGCCCGAGTGCCTCTATTGGCCTGTCCTTTAACCTTAATTGCCAGTTCTCTTTCATTAGCTCTGCTTTCATGCCCTCTTATTTGCCTTTATTCAAGTTTAAACTGCTAGTCTTAGACCCACTCTTCTCTCCCTCAAACTGATTGTCAGTTTATGATCACTGCTATGTAGGGGGGCCTTCACTATGAGGTCATTAATCAATCTTATCTCATTGCACAGTACCATGAATGGTATAGCCCACTGCCTGGTTGGTTCCAGAATACGTTGATCTAAGAAATTATCCCCAAAACATTCGACAAATTCATCGTTTATGTTACCTTAGCCTATCTGATTATTCCAGTCTGTATGTGGAGTAAAATCCCCCATGTTAACCTCCGCACCTTTCTGACAAGCTCCCACTATTTCTATGATACCCTGATCTACCATGTGATAATTGGTAGCGGGCCTGTGCATCACTCCCACAAGTGACTTCTTGCCCTTTTATCATTCCTCATCTCTACCCAAACTCTTCCTGCATCCTATAACTCCTGAATTTAAATCATCCCTCTCTATTGTGCTGATGTCATCTTTGACTAACCGAACTACCTTTTCCTAACTCCTATGACACGAATGACTCGATGATTGCTTTGGGGGGGAGCACTTTCCTGCCTTATCCTCGTAACCCTCAATTCTCTTACCGATGAAAAGTCTGTCTATCTCAACCTTGAACATACTTAACGATCCAGCCTCTACAGCTCTCTGTGGTAAAGAATTCCACAGATTGACTGATGATAATCTTTATTATTGTCACAAGTAGACAATGAAGTTACTGTGCAAATCCCCTAGTCGCCACACTCCGGCGCCTGTTCGGGTACACAGAGGGAAAATTCAGAATGTCCAATTCACCTAACAAGCACATCATTCGGGACGTGTGTGAGGAAACGGGAGCACCCGGAGGAAACCCACGCTGACACAGGGAGAACGTGCAGACTCCGCACAGACAGTGACCCAAGCCGGGAATCGAACCTGGGACCCTGGCGGTGTGGAGCAACAGTGCTACCCACTGTGCAACCGTGCCACCCTCTGAGAGAAGAAATTCCTCCTCATCTCTGTCTTAAATGGGTGACTCCTTTACTCTGAGATTATGCCCTCTAGTCCTGGACTCTCCCACAAGGGGAAACAACCTCTCAACATCGACCCTGTCAAGCCGCCTGAGAATCCGATATGTCTCAATAAGGTGTTATGGGCCAGGGTTTAGAGAACCCCAAAGTGTAACATGGAGTTCACCTGACCCACAACTTTTACTAGATTGTGGTATGGGGAGCACACGGCTCATTCTACAGGTGTGGTACAGCAGAAATGGACGAGTATTTTTAAAAACAAAGTAATGTTTATTCTATGAACTCAAGTTAACCTTTTTAAAACAAACAGTGAATATCTTAGCAACCATTAATTCAAATACACCCCCCAAAGAGTACAACGCTAAGTAATCTGTATGCTGTTCTATTAACATCCAAAAGACTTAACAAACCTCTAAACAGACTCACATCAGGGTTTACATTCAATCCTGAAAACATTTATAATTCTGAATTCACCAAATGATTAAGATAGTCTTTGGATGGCAGACTTCAGATGCAGCTCACTGAACAACACAGACACACCCAAGCTTTTTCTCAAACTGAAACTAAAAAGCAGAAGTGGAGCTCAGCTCCACCCACACTCTGACATCGCTCCAGTAACATGAGCATCCCCATTTCTTAAAGGTGCATTTCTTAAACACCCATTTCTTAAAGGTACTCTCACATGACAAAGGTCACCTCTCATTTTCCTAAACATATGTTCAGCGTGTAACAATGAACTTGGTCAATTCTGGAGAGTTGGGCACAGGCGTACATAATTTCTTTGTTTTTCATTCCTCCCTTCCCGAAAAAAAGCTTTCTAAGAAGTACGGGAACCTTTTTACTTGCTACATCTTCTGCATACCGTTTGTTGTCATCAATGGGTTTGAGATCATTCAAGAGGCCCTCGTGCAACAGGGTCGAGAATTTGCTGGACGTCCCTACCTCCCCCTGATTGAAGAAATTACGAAAGGGCAAGGTACGAAGGGTTTTAATTCCGCGAAGAATGGTACTCAAAATAAAAGTGGAAACTTAAACCACTTCCTTTGCTTTACCTCGCTCAAATTCAGACCATGCCAGAGTCCTGGGTGTGTCGAGGAGGCTGGGCTGGATTGAGACCTAACCGGCTCTGAGACACTCCCTCAGCCCTGGGGGGAATTAATTTTTTTATTCATATATGGGATGTGGGCGTCGCTGGTTAGGCTAGGAATTACTGCCCATTCCCTAATTGCCCTTCAGAATGCAGTGGAAATTTACTAGAATGATACCCAAACATTAAGCTGCAAGGCGATATTAAAAAAATTATGGTAGTATTCGTCGGCCACGGGTTCATAGCATCCCTACAGTGCAGAAGGACGCCACTCGGCCCGTCGAGGCTGCTCCGACCCTCTGAAAGAGCACTTTTGTTTGTTAATTTATAGCACCCAATTCTTTTTTTCCAATTAAGGGGCACTTTAGCGTGGGCAATCCACCTACCCTGCAGTTCTTTGGGTTTGTGTGGGTGAGACCCGCACAGACACGGGGCGAATGTGCAAACTCCACATGGGCAGTGACCTGGGGCCGGAATCGAACCCAGGTCTTCGGCTCCGTGAGGCAGCAGTGCTAACCACTGCACTACCGTGCTGCCCTCTTACAGAGCACCTTACCCAGGTCCACTACCCACCCAACCCCATAAGCCCACCTAACCTGCACATCTTTGGATACAGTAAGAAGTTCTGCACACATGAGTACGGCCTCAACCCGGAACTTAGATTCATGTCGCATTAACTTAACCCTCACCAGCTGGCCTGGGCTTGCGAAATCCTATAGACTGTCTTGGCTTGAGACAAATCACACCACTATAACCTGTGATTATCCCTCTCTCTAGTTGCACTGTCTGGACCTGTAAAGACTTAATTACCTGCAAAGACTTGCATTCAAAGTATCGTCTTGCATCATTGGCTTTGTCTTTGTATGCTTTGTTTGTGTAACCTACCTCTTCACTCACCTGATGAAGGAGCTACACTCCGAAAGCTAGCGATTCCAAATAAACCTGTTGGACATTAGCCTGGTGTTGTAAGACTTCTTACTGCGCCCACCTCTAGTCCACCGCCGGCATCTCCACATCTTCTTTGGACTGTGAGCGGAAACCAGAACACCCGGAGGAAACCCACACATACATGGGGAGAACGTGCAAACTCCATGCAGGCAGTCACCCAAGGCTGGAATTGAACCTGGTCCCTGGTGCCGTGAGGCAGCAGTGCTGACCACTGTGTCACCGTGCCACCCCAGGCTGTGAGTTGATTTGACCGAACCTTTCAAGCTATTATGGGAGCACATAAGGTGGATTAGGAGAAATAATTCCTGCTGTTAAGAGAGTCAAAGAAAAGAGACTGGTGGGATTTTGTGGTTGTCATAATATACATTGATGTATATAATGGAGTGCAGACAGGCAATGATTGACACACAGGATGACCAGTAAGCACACAGAACAGAGCAACCAATCACCAGACAGGACACGACCACTATAAAGCCAGAGGGCGCCGGTTTTCCCGCTCTCTCGGGACCCAGCCTCTGGGACAGTCAGAGTTAGTGAGCTGGCCACTGCAAACACCATGTGGTAGCTAGTAAGTCTGGTTAGGCTAGTATCAGGTCTCCAGTCAAGTCAGCATAGTGTCAACCCACAGTTGAACATGTATAATAGTTTAGATGTTAAATAAAATCATGTTGCATCTTATCAAGTGTTGGAGGTCTGTCTCTTGCTACACTGCATCAAGTGCAGTCCACATCAACCCAACCTACCCAACACATCATGGTACCAGGCGTGGCATAATATACATCTATGTATATAATGGAGTGCAGACAGGCAGTGATTGACTCACAGGATGACTAGGAAGCACACAGAACAGAGCAGCCAATCACCAGACAGGACGCGACCACTATAAAACCAGAGGGCACCGGTTTTCCCGCTCTCTCGGGACCCAGCCTCTGGGACAGCCAGAGTTAGTGAGCTGGCCAGTTCAAACACCATGTGGTAGCTAGTAAGTCTGGTTAGGCTAGTATATGGACTTAGATCACATGATCACATTTAGAGGCGGCATGGTGGCACAGTAGTTAACACTCACTGCGCCAGGGACCCGGGACCCATTGCAGCCTCAGGTGACTGGCCAGGTGGCGTTCACACGTTCTCCCCGTGTCTGCGTGGGTTTCCTCCAGGTGCCTCCCACAGTCCAAAGATGTGTAGGTTAGGTGGATTGGCCATGCCAAATTGGCCCATTAGTGTCCAAAAGGTTAGGTGGGGTTTCAGGGAGAGTGTGGGGGTGTGGGCCTAGTTAGAGTGCCCTTTCAGAGGATTGGTGCAGGCTCGATGTGCCGAATGACCTCCTCCTACACTGCAGTAATTCTGTGATCCTATAACGATGGCTTAGAGTGAAACAGACTCAAAGGAACCTTCTGCTGTTCATTGTACAGGAACCAGCTTTGCTTGTGTCCAAAAGGTTGGGTGGGGTTATTGGGTTACAGGGGTAGTGTGGAGGTGTGGGCTTAAGTAGGGTGCTCTCTACAAGGGCCGGTGCAGACTCGATGGGCCGAGTGGCCTCCTTCTGCACTGTAAATTCCATGGTGCTATTGGGCCAAAAAAACTGCTTTGAATTTTCTCAGCGTCCTCAAAATCAGAACTCGTTATTATTCTTTATGCATTGCTCCTCCTTTTCGGAAAGGCATTATCATGGCCCCCTATGGAAGGTCCTGGAAACAGCAACGGCGATTTACACTGACTGCTCTCAGGAACTTTGGCTTAGGCAAAATTGCCTTTGAGGAGAAAATTCTGCAAGAAGCCCAGTATTTGACTGAAGTCTTTCAAGCATCAATTGGTAAGTGCTGCGTTTAATTTTTTTTTTAATTCAGATTTGCAATACGGTTTCCAAACCTGAAGTTTTGGCCTGGCGTCTCGCAGGTTTAAAGGTTAATGACGAAGACACGCTGGCACAAGCCCCTTGGGGAAGAAATAAAATTAATCGTTGCAGCCCAAGAAAATTTTGTTTCCTGTCCTTTCCTTCAAAACCCTCTTCATTTATTGATCACTAATGTGCCTCACCAGTGCCCAGGATTTGTCCAATTGGGTAACAAAGGTTGGATCATCGTCAGGGTGACGGAAGCCCTGATGATAGGCCCAAATGCCAGGAACAACATCACCTCAGCTAATCGTGAGACCCCCCCACTTTGTTCGGCTATGAATCGGTCGCCAACATTTCTTCCATCTCATTAAAAGACAGGAGATTGGGGCGGGGTCGAGGAGATAGAGAGACGTTGGCGCCACCACTAATTCAGAGGTCCACGCTAATGCTCTGCGGGCACTGGTTCAAATCCCACCATGGCAGCTGTAGGAATTAAAGAATCACAGAATCACAAAGTCTTTCTCGTGCAGAACTAAGGCCATTCTGTCCATCAAATCTGCACTTAAGACGATGTTCTAAATAATGGTGACAATGAAACCATTTTCAATGTCATAAAGACCCATGCCACCTCGCTGTGTGGCTCGTAGGGGCAGCGGGAAGAATCGGAAAATGCGATCTCGCCGGCGAGATTCTTGCCGTCTGCATCTGTTTTGCTTCCACGTCGCTGTTTGCGCTGGCGGCGAATACCGCCGCAAACCCACGGCAATTGTGTTTGTTTTCCAAGTGTGGGCCATCCCAAACATAAGCAGGTTCTCCTGAGTCCGAAACTGCTCTTAAGTGATCATGTAAGCGAGGCGACGAATGGCGCTCTCCTCCTTTATCTCTTCGGAATAACAGGGGCCAGATATTCAAAGTGGGGTTCGAACCGGGATGAATTCTGGGTCCTGACCTCAAGCCTCAACTATGCTGCTCAGGTGACATTATTTGATTTGATTTGATTTGATTTAGCCTGGGTGAGAGGGGTCTCTGATAATGCTGTCTGCCTTCCTGAGGCAGCGGGAGGTGTAGACAGAATCAATGAGAGGGTGGCAGACTTGTGTGATGCGTTGGGCTGACGTCACCACTTTTTATTATTTACTATTTTTAAATGCGAATGCCATAATCGGGAAAGAGGCAAACCCAATGAGAGACACCAAGAGCCTCCAGGAGGTGCCTGCCTGCAGCTAGCAGTAAAGACAGGTGGCAGCCATTGATTTGTTATGTTGTAGGTGTAACATAAACGGCTTCCTTGTGGTGCACTTGACAAAGGAAGGTTCAGACGTGGAGATAACTTCAACACGTTTATTAAACTATTTACACTTCTATTACTTGGGTTCGACACTACTGCTAATCCTACTATAGCTACCCAGACTGACTAACCAGTTGCTGCAATCCACGTGGTGGGAGTGATATTGAATCAACCCTGTGTCTCTCCTCACTGACTGTCTCCACTGGAAAGAGGCAGATCATGTGTGTGGTGTCCTTTATATATGGGTTGGTGTAATGCCCCCCCTGTTGTCGTGTCACCTCCGTGTGTATCGTGAATGTCCATTGGTCCTATCCTATCTACCTGATCTATTGGTTGAGCGTGTGTGTGTGATGTTTCTGCTGCTCCCTCTAGTGTCTAGCTAGCCTACATGCATTTACATTGATACACATCACCACAGCCATGATGGAGTCTGTTGTTGCTTTGCCAAATAGAGCAGACAGCTCCCGAGGGCTGGGAACGTTAGCGCGGAGGACAGTGGCCATGCAACCAAAATAAAGGAACTGAGCTCAACTCAGCGCAAGATGCTCCATGAACTGAGATTTCAAGAGTTAAAAAGAGGGTTCCAGATGTCCCCTCAAAGAACGCATCAGACTGTTTACTTTCACCGATTTGCGGCAGTGGCATTAGGCCCCGACCTCGCTGTCATTCCAAGTCCGACCCATAGACTGCGGGTTTTGCTGCTTCACTTTCACAGAACCCCTTTTCCTTTCGTCCAGGTCAACCTTTCAATCCCAACTCTAAAATCACCAGCGCCGTGTCCAATGTGATTTGCTCGATTGTTCTCGGGAAGCGTTTCCATTATGAAGACGAGGTATTCACGCAACTGGTCAAACTCATCGATGAGAACATGAGGCTTCAGACAACGATATGGGCGCTGGTAAAATAAAAATACAAACTTCCTTTCCTTAAGGGACGGAGAACGTCCTATTAAAATCGAGAGAAGCTAATGTCAAGAATTTGGTTCGTAGATGAAATGAAAATGAAAATTGCTTATTGTCACAAGTAGGCTTCAAATGAAGTTACTGCGAAAAACCCCTAGTCGCCACATTCCGGTGCCTGGTATGGGAATTGAACCGTGCTGCTGGCCTGCATTGGCTTTCAAAGCCAGTGATTTAGCCCTGGGCTAAACAGCCCCAACAGATTCTGGAACATGGAGAAAAGATTCGGCCATTCGGACCCTCAGCCTCTCGAGCCTGTTTGACCAATTAAATAGAGTTATAAAATTAGAGAAAGGTTGCAACACACAAAGAGACCATTCACTCCATCACATCCATACAACCTTAGCTCGTCCCACTTACCGCTTTTTCCCTCTAGACTTCAAACTTTTTCTGGTCAGACAGTTACCCAATTTCCTAATGGGAGCCATGATTGAATCTGCCTCAACCGCACTCTCAGGCCACGTAGATACATTCCCGATCCTAACAACCCGCAGCGTTTAAAGGTTCTGCTACATGTCATCCTTTTGTCCAGCGCCTTAAATTAGTGCCTTCTGCTTCCCGACCCTTCCGCCAATGGGAACAGTCTCTCCCTATCGACTCTTCCTGTCTCCTCATTATTTTGAACGCATCCATCAAATTTCCTCTCGATCTTTTCTGCGGTACGGGAAACAGTCCCAGCTTCGCCAGTTTATCCAGGGAGCTGCAGTCTCTCGTCCCTGGAGCCATTCTCACAAGTCGTTTCCACATGCTCTTCAAAGGCTTCACATCCTTCCTAAATTTTAATGGTACGTTAATTATACTGGTCGGATACACAGGGGAAGGATGCTGTTTAATTAAGTACTTTGAGCACACATAAATGGGAAACACCCCCATGACCGATGGGTACCGCAGGGGCTAGGGTGCATCATCACCCCTGGGAATGACATCTTGATTGAATTTATTAAGTTTCTTCTTCTGTATTGTTTGAGTTACAGTGCCACCTGGGGATGCCACCCTTTCTCATTTGTTTAATTCACTGATTGCTGGTTTTCCTTTCATCCTCCCAAAATGGCTGACGGCAGGCGGTAAGAATGGGAGAGTTAGGGCATCGTTTATCCAGAGTGGCAGAGCTTCCTGGTCAGCCAGACCACAGGAGGCAGCGGCAAACCCACTACACTTACTTGGCTAGGCATCGTCATGGGCCAGTCATAATGGCAGTTCATGGTCGCCAGCGCCCTCTAGGGGCGGGCATATGGAGGAGCAGTCACTGTTGCGAAGCTGGAAACGCAGCAGTAAATGTGCACGCAACGCACAGCATTTGAATAAGGAGCAGGTGATCCGTTTTCACCCCTGCTTGGATTGAATTTCGCAAGCCCTGAACCTTTCCTCAGGAGCCGGGGGCCCATAGCCTGAGCTGCCTGGCGGAAATGCCCTCCTTGCCGTTCTGCACAGCGGAAAGGGGATCCCCGTGTGGGCTGCTGCTGTACACCCTTCATTTCCTTACTCTCGCCCATCGCCCGGACATCCCTCGTTGCCTGTCAGCAGAGGAGGTCCCCAGTAGAGATCCCCCTAGGGAGCAGTCCCTCTCCCTTTAAATCGGGGGCCTACGGTGGAGGGTGTTACTCTAGCAGTCCCATGCCGCTGTAGGTAGCATCAGTTCACGGACTCCCAAATAACCTGCCCTTTTGCAGCCTTGGGGAGGCCATGACACTTGCATATCCAGGTTGTGGCAAACCGCACCCCCTTTCTCAGTTTCCTTTTGTTTCAGTTTTGTTTGGCACTTCCACACCATGCTCTTGACCTGCGAGCACCCGGTGTGGAGGAGGGCGGGAAGGAGGTGGACGCCCTGATCAACCTGCACCTGGGTCTGGTCAAAGTCACCATAAACAGGTCCAGGCAGCAGGTGACCGAGGGGGTCATCCACCCCCATTGTCTGCCCCTCTATCACGGCTACATTTGTGGTCAGGTGTCCCTAGAGAGGGAGCACGCAGTGTCTACTGACACCATTAAGGCCTTCCATGCCCAGTGGGTACCGTGGGGACTGGGGTGCCTTATAGACCCTCTTAATCACGTTCCGGTTTAACATTTTAAGTGTCATTACGATCCCGAACTAGACCCCAATATTTGCGGACAGAAACCCCAATATTTTTATTCATTTGTAAGACTGACTGTGGGGAGAGGACACCTTCTCAATAATCTGGGACTGAACTCAATGTAAATTATAGCATCTCGGGGGCAATCTGGGGCTGGAGATGACAGCCAATATTTTACAGAGGGCTTGTCAAGGGGACTTGGACCAGCGCTGATCAATGTTGAAGAAGATCGATGCGGAGAAATTAGAAACAGGCTGGATTCTCCCGTCACCCCACCGCGGGCAACGGTGCATTGCCAGTGGGGAAAAGAGAATCCAAATGGCCTTTGTATCGCAACGACCAGATGAGGAAAGATGAAAGCACGGTCACGGCCCAAACTTAGCTGAGAGAGAACAAAGCAGCTTTCTGCCCCTGCTGCCAATGCCTTCTGTTGGAAAACAAGCTGTGTCTTTGCAACGAAAAGGGAATTTGAAAAGGCGGTGAACAGTTTTAGTCACGTGATGAGGGTCCATTATTTTAAAATATTTATCCATGGGATGTGGGCATCGCTAGCTGGTCCAGCATTTATTGCCTATCCCTAATGTCTATTGAACTTAATGTCCTGCTGGGCCATTTCAGAGTCAGCTGCACTGTGTGGCCTTTAGGCCAGACCAGGTTAGAATGGTAGATTTCCTACCCTAAAGTGTATTCGTGGTCTAGGTGTATTTCTACAACAGTGGGCAATGGTTTCACGGGCACCACCTCACGGACTTTTAATTCCATATTTTTCCCAAATTCAAATTTCACCATTTGCCAAGTTGGAATTTGAACCCACGTCCCCAGAGCATTACTTTGGATTTCTGGATTACCAGCCCTATGACAATACCACTATGCCATCAGCTCCCCTGATACACAATGGGATGCTATTAACACTCTGCTCATGGCAATGTTGTGGACCCCACCAGACGGTTAAACTCACAAACCCATTGAAAGGCAATGGTGGGCAATAGTTGCTTTTAGCTCCTCATTGTACATAACCAGATTTCATAGTTCTGTTTGGTGACTGGACCAGGCACGGAGTCAAGAAATTTGAGCTTATCGTTCTTGTGTTTCTGGCATAATTCGTCACAATAGCAGGTGTGAAATTCCACAGGAGGGTTGACTAGGCCTGATCATTTAAATCCATTTTAGAAACTTCCAGAAGCTTGACTAACTTGCAGTTGCAGGTGACCTCTGGCAGCCATCTTACATGTGTCTTTCAACAGTTGCAAATGTAAAATTTGGACATCAATGCGTCTCTGTAACAGCATTGGCAGTAAAAATGGACAAAATGTGAAATCTAATGGGTGGGACATGACTGGCCAAGGAAGAAGTTGAAAGAGATCCAGTTCTACTGTCTGACCCCTTGCCTGTTACATGGGAAAAAAATGTGAGAGAACAATAAGGACACTACATTGGACCATCACAATTTCAAGTCTCTTCAAGTCGTGTTGAAGTTACCTAACATATTGCTTTTAACTCTTTAGAATAGGCTAAAGGAGAACGAAGCTGACCCTAGTACCTGCAAGAAGAGCTTTAAGGGACCACTTATAGTGGCCACTACCTGACGGGTGGCAGAGGCAGGAACCCTCACAACGGTGAAGAAGCATTTCGCTGAACACCTGAAAAGCCATAGCGCACAAGGCTACGGACTAAGTGCTGGAAAATGCAATTAGAATAGATAGGTGCTTGATGGCCAGCACAGACTCGATGGACCGAACGGCCTCTTTCTGTGCTGTAAATCTCTGTGACTTCTTAATATGCATTTCAGCCTCAAAAAGAGGGAATGGCATTGGTTTCTGTAAGGTAGTTAAAGCCTGGAGAAGTAAATCCAAGATCATACAAATAGGTACACCACCCTTCAAACGTACCTCAGTCCGAGGGTGGGACGTGGCAGAGTGGTTAGCACTGCAGCTTACGGCATTGAGGACCCGGGTTCGAATCCTGGTCCTGGGTCCAAATGGAGTTTGCACATTCTCCCCGTGTCTGCGTGGGTTTCACCCCCACAACCCAAAGATGTGTAGGTTAGGTGGATAGGCCACGCTAAATTGCCCCTTAATTGGAAACATTTTTAAAAAATAATCTAAACTTATGAAAATAAAACATACTTCAGTCCAATACCAAAAGTACATGGAGTTAGGTCAGAAATCAGCCATTGAATGGCAAAACAGCCTCGAGGGGCTAAATGTGTATTCCTGTTCCTATTGGCTGTGGACAGAAGTGGCACCGTATAAATTCAGAGTCTTCCTTTCACTGAAGCTGTGGCCAGAATTCTCCGGCTGTTTGGATTCCTTGTTCCCGCAGACAGCATAGCCCCGCCCGCCGGGAATCACGCGACTGGAGGACCGGAGAATCCAGCGCCACGTATATCTCAAGATGACTTTTCAAAGCTTGAAAGCCTCATGAATGTCTTCTATTGGAGAACCAAAATTACAGGCGGTAATTCCCCTCTGCTTTCTGCTAGGTGTATTTCGTTACCCCCCTCATTGGCTACTTTCCAGGGCCACACCAGCGGATATTTAAAAACCAGGCCCGGATCAATGCCTTTCTTCAGGATTTCATCAACCAGCACAAAGACACACTGAATGGGGAAGAGATCCGGGATTTCATTGACGCCTACTTACTGGTAATGGAAAAGGTAAGCGCCATTGTACCTTCTCCTACTAGCAGATCGGCTATAGATTCCCTACAGTGCAGAAGGAGACCATTCAGCCCATCAAGTCAGCACAGACCCTCTGAAAGAGCACCCCACCCAGGCCCAGTCACCCACCCTATCCCCGTAACCCTGTAACCCGACCAAGCCTTTGGACACTAAGGGCAATTTAGCGTGGCCAATCCACCTGACCTGCACATCTTTGGACTGTGAGAGGAAACCGGAGAACCCGGAGGAAACCCACGCAGACACGGGGCGAACGTGCAAACCCGACACAGTTACCCAAGGCTGGAATTGAACCCGGGTCCCTGGCGCTGTGAGGCAGCAGTGCTAACCAGTGTTGTGAACACAGCCCAACGTATCCCACAAGCTCGCCACCCTCACATTGATTCTGTCTACACCTCCCGCTGCCTCAGGAAGGCAGACAGCATTATCAGAGACCCCTCCCACCCAGGCTTTGCCCTCTTCCAGACCCTTCCATCAGGCAGAAGATACAGAAGTCTGAAGACTCACACATCCAGACATGGGAACAGATTCTTCCCCACAGTTACGAGACCCCTCAACGACTCTCCCTCGGACTGACCTGTTCCCTGTCAGAACACTATTCACGACGCCCTATGATGCTCTTGTTTGGCCCTTGTTCCGCACTGTAACTAATCACTGTTTGTTGATGCACCACTGTCAATGTTCCCTGTCGATTATTCTTTTGTCTACTATGTACGTACTGTGTACGTTCCCTTGGCCGCAGATAAATACTTTTCACTGCACTTCGGTACATGTGACAATAAATATCAATCAATAAATATCAATCAATTAACCACTTGCTCTTCGATTAAATATTCCCTCTCTTGTTCCTACTCCCGGTGTAATCCCAGACTGCGTTTCTCAAACTTCTCCTTCAACCGTGTTATCATTTCTTCCTGTTAAGATTATCAAGGTCACTTTAATGAGATGACGCATTAAGTTTATAGTTCTAAAATAATGGCTCTCCATTTCGTGCAGTTTTTGAGGTAGCTTTATTCATTAAGTGAGCTCAGATGTGGAGAAAAATATTTACTTGGTGGGTGGGTCGACAGGTCCATTGTTAAACATTGTTATTTGATCCGACCAATGGCCAAAATACTTAGCTTCCTTTTAGTGAGGCAACCATCGGCAAGGTGTGAGTAGGTGAGAAGCAATGCATAAAGTGTAGATCTTTATCTGAGATGTAACGGGATACTGGTGGACGATGAGGGAAGTACTTTGACCTCAAACCCTGCTTTCCTCCTTTGACCTCTGCAGTTGGGGGTGGGGGGGGGGTTAGTGGCGGGGTGGTTGCAGCAAGGAAGGATGGGGGCGGGTACCATTTCCACAGATTGCCAACCGCCTGCCTGGATTCTTGCTGATTTGTTTTTATTCTTCGTTCTTGGGATATGGGCGTCGCCGGCTGGGCCAGCACTTGTTGCCCATCCCTAATTGCCCCTTGAACTGAGAGGCTCGCTCGGCCATTTCAGTGGGGAGCAGTTAAGAGTCAACCGCATCGCTGTGAGGGTCTGGAGTCGCATGTAGGCCAGACCGGGTAAGGACGGCAGATTTCCTTCCCTGAAGGACATTAGTGAACCACATGGGTTATCATGACAATCGGCAATGGTTTCATGGTCATTGTTAGACTTTTAATTCCAGATTTTTATTGAATTTATTGAAGTTTCACCATCTGCAGTGGCGGGGTTTGAACCTGGGTCCCCAGAGCATTACTCTGGGTCTCTGGATTACTAGTCCAGTAACAATACCACTACGCCACTACCTCCCCATCAGGATGATGACTGTGCAAAGGAGGCCATTCGGCCCATCAAGTCTGCACCAGACCTTGGAAAGAACACCCTACTTATGCCCAGAAATGACAGTAAGATTCCCTGAGGCACGCCTGTGGAGAGTGCTAGCTTTGGCGTGGCCTCCATTCTCATCCTTAACGTAGTTTTGAGGGCTTTGGTGGGGGAATCGCCTCTGACCCTCAGGGCACTTCTCCTCCTTCATGATCTTACTGATAAAAACATGCTGCTGTGCAGAGGGACCTGGGTGTCCTAGTGCATGAATCGCAAAAAGTTGGTTTACAGATGATTAAGAGGGCGAATGGAGTTTTGTCCTTCATTGCTAGAGGGATTGAGTTTAAGACTAGGGAGGTTATGCTGCAACTGCATAAGGTGTTCGCAAGGCCACACCTGGAGTATTGTGTTCCGTTTTGGTCTCCTTACCTGAGAAAGGACGTACTGGCGTTGGAGGGTGTACAGAGGAGATTCACTAGGTTAATCCCAGAGTTGAGGGGGTTGGATTACGAGGAGAGGTTGAGTCGATTGGGACTGTACTCGTTGAAATTTAGAAGGATGCAGGGGGATCTTATAGAAACATATCATATTATGAAAGGAATAGATAGGATAGATGCGGAGAGGTTGTTTCTACTGGCGGGTGAAAGCAGAACTAGGGGGCATAGCCTCAAAATAAAGGGAAGTAGATTTAGGACTGAGTTTAGGAGGAACTTCTTCACCCAAATTGTGAATCTATGGAATTCCCTGCCCAGTGAAGCAGTTGAGGCTCCTTCATTAAAGGTTTTCAAGGTAAAGATAGATAGTTTTTCGAAGAATAAAGGATGGAAGGCTTATGGTGTTCGGGTGGGAAAGTGGAGCTGAGTCCACAAAAGATCAGCCATGATCTCATTGAATGGCGGAGCAGGCTCGAGGGGCCAAATGGCCTACTCCTGGTTCTTATGTTCTTATCTCCTGCCAACTTATCCGGCGATTGTTGATATTTACATTGGTGTTCTAGTCTTTGCCGCTGCAAGGAGAAAGGATATGGCGGTGCCCACACTCTGGATTCTTGTAAAACACGATGTGAGGTTTATTAAGGGTATTGCTCAATGCAGTCAAGATGTAGATCTGCTCAAAGCCCACGCAAACACTCTGGTGACAACACTACACATCACGTGATTCAGAACCAGCAGGACTGTATTCCCAGATACACATCAGCCCTCCCTCTTTAATTCATTAGTGCAATGACAACACTTAACTTTTATACAACAGATCACCCTGATATGTTATTTTTATGCAAATATACAATTCACCAAGACAGTCTCTGTGGTGGACATCTATTCCTTTTGTCACAACACCCTGGACCACTTGTGTTGTTCTTGCATCTTCTTGGTATAGGAGAGGTTTTCTGAGTTCAACACACTTTGGCAATATGGCTCTTCTCACCAGTTCTTGTATGTATTTGATTTACTCCAGCATTCCCCCAGTGAGTATCCAACCCTGTGCACAACAGTGACAGTTGCACCATTGTAGCCTTGTTCCTTGAGCTATCCATTTTATGGATCTTCGCTCGAACCCCTACCTGCGAAGCCTCTCTAGTAGCAAGCTCCATAGATGTGGGAACTTCCACCGCAGCTTTTAGAGTTAAACCACTTACAGTAAGCAGCTTCCTGTGAATTGCTTCACTGCGGAATCCACAGACCAGCCTCTCTCAAAGAGTGTCATCAAGTGTTGACACCAAAGTCGCAATATTTAGCCAATCTTCTTAAAGATGCTACAAACTGCAAATTACTTTCTCCTTCTTCCTGACTACGGCAGTGGAATCAAAACCTTTGGGCAATCAATAATGGTTTAGGAGAGAAATGTCCCTGTAAGATTTTCATTCATTCGCTGAAGGACTTGTTTCCTGGCTTTGCTGAATCAACAAGATTCTGTAGCAGCATAAACGTCTGATGGCCAACTGAGCTGAGAAATGTTATGACCTTTAGGACCTCCGCTGTCTGATGATCTATTAATAACAATTGGAATATTTTCTCTTATAAATTCCATGTTTCATGATCCTCATCAACCATGTCCATGGTGCCCATTTTTCCCACCATTTTTGAATTCCAGCTCCTCGGATCTACATTTCCTCCCTTCTGAGTTTTACTGGGAAGTATGGCACTAACAATCCCTTGAACAATCAACGCGGAAATGTTCCCCTTTTAGGCCTGAGCATATTTCAACTTTTGATCCAAATAGTGGTCCGTGCAGAGTCGGCAGACTTCGAAACCCCGTTCCCCGCAGCCCGCGTAGCTTCGCCACGTGCGCAGTCCCTGCAGCCCAGATCCCACTCACTTCAACGCAAGCAAGTCTCTGCCAACTGTCGGGCCTTCTCACTCACAGTTGCTGTCGAAAACCTTTGTTAAACCCTTCACATCTGCGGCAGCGCTTCGCCCGATGTCTGGGCGCGGGCGCAGGTCCGGCCTCGGGAATCTTCCGTTATTCCCGGTGTCGTCCCAAAGTGAGTCGACGACCATCTTCTTTCCTGCCATTTTTCTGCCCCCATCCTCATCGGCAGTCTCCTGTTATATCCCATTGTTGTCCCAAAGAGAAAAGGTTATGGAGATGCCCACATTGGATTCTTGCAAAATACGCTAAGAGGTTTACTAAGGGTGTTGATCAAACAATCAAGATGGTGATCTGCCCCAAGCCCACGCAAACACTCTGCTGCCATGACTACACATCATGTGACGCAGAACCAGCAAGATTGTATTTCCAGATACATAACAGTTGATCTGTAGCTTTCAGCATCGTGAACACAATTAGAAGCCCACCATGAGCGTCTGATGAGCTTCACTTCTGTTTATTGCCCTTAGATAGACTTCCCACCGCTCCTCCCCATTACTTATAGACAACGGAGGTCAACAGAGGTCAATTTGGCTGCTGCTCAAGTTGGATGCAGTAATCAAGAAATTTAAAGGGACTCTTGTGGCGTGGCCCATGAGTATAGGATCAGGTCAAGGATCCAAGTCTAGTGTGAGACCCAGATCTGGGAAAGAGATACGAACAAAACAGATTAGGAGCAGGAGTAGGCCACTCGGCCCCTCGAGCCTGCTCCGCCATGCAATAAGGTCGTGTCTGATATGATTGGAACCTCAGTCCCACATTCCTGCCAGCCCTTGATAACCTGTCACCCTCCTTGTTAATCCAGAATTTATCTAGCTCGGTACTTAAAAATATTCCAAGACTCTGCTTCCATTTCCTTTTGCGGAAGAGAGTTCGAGTGACTCACGGCTCTCCGATAGAGAAAAATTCTCCTCATCTCCATCCCAATGGGGACAGCAGCGGGGTTGCTGTTGCACGAGTGTTCACATTACAGGGCATGAGTTACACCTGTTTGCAAAATTAGACCCGGAATGCCAATAATTTTGGACGTCAACCAAACAATTTGCCCATCGCTCAGGCAGTGGAGTCAAACACTGTGTTGTTGAGTGGTAGGAAGGTCTGAACCATAGGCAGGCGTTGGATAGTTGGCAAAGGAACCAGAGGCAACAGGAAGAGGAAAGGTTTCCCCGGAAAGTGGTTGTAATCGCGGATGCACTGCCTGAAATGTGTGGACAAATCCTGGAAAGATTGGATAGGCTGGGGCTGTTTCCCTTGGAGCAGCGAAGGTTGGGAGGGGACCTGGGTGAGGTGTATGAGATTTTCAGGGGCTTGGATGAGGTGGGTAGGCTGGCACTTTTTCCATTAGTAGCGGGGTCAATAACCAGGGGACATAGATTTAAGGTAAGGGGCAGAAGGCTAAGAGGGGAGTTCAGGAGAAACTTTCACCAACATCATGTGAGAGTACCTTTAAGAAATGGTGTTTATTACTGCAGTAATGTCAGAGAGTGGGTGGAGCTGGGCTGTCTGTCAGCTTTTTACTTTCGTTTTTGACTGTTTGCTGCAGGGAGTGTTTTTAGTTTCGTTTTCAGAGCTGGATAGCTGCAGTCACAGTCAGAAGGTGTATTAGAGTCTCTCTCTAATCTAAAGACTGTAAATCGATCCTGGTGATTTAAAACTAATAACAGTAGTGACTTTAACCTGATGTGGTTTAGGGGCTGGTTTAGCACACTGGGCTAAATCACTGGCTTTTAAAGCAGATCAAGTAGGCCAGCAGCACGGTTCAATTCCCGTACCAGCCTCCCCGAACAGGCGCCGGAATGTGGCGACCAGGGGCTTTTCACAGTAACTTCATTGAAGCCTACTTGTGACAATAAGCGATTTTCATTTCATTTTCATTTCATTTAATTTCATGTGCTTCTGGTAAAAGGTGTTTTAAGTCTTATGGATGTTAAAAGGAAAGCTTAAAGGATTACTTAGTGTTGTATTCTTTGGGGGTTATATTTGAATTGATGGTTGTTAAGATGGTCACTGTATGTTTTAAAAAGGTTAACTTGAGTTCATAGAATAAACATTGTTTTGCTTTAAAAAATACTTTTCCATTTCTGCTGTACCACACCTGTAAAGTGGGCCGTGTGCTCCCCGTACCACAATCTATTAAAAGTTGTGGGTCAGGTGAACTCCATGATACACTTTGGGGTTCTCTAAACCCTGAGCCATAGCACCAAGAAGGTTGTGGGAGTCTGGAACTCGCTGCCTGAAAGGGTGATTGAGTCAGAAATCCTCGTAACATTTAAGACGTATTGGGTGGCGCAGTGGTTAGCACCGCTGCCTCACAGGTCTGACGACCCAGGTTGGATCCCGGCCTCGGGTCACTGTCCGTGTGGACTTTGCACATTCTCCCCCCACAACCCAAAGATGTGCAGGGTAGGTGCATTGGCCACGCTAAATTGCCCCTTAATTGGAAATAAAAATAATTGGGTACTCTAATTTGATGGGAAAAAAACATTTAAGAAGTATTTAGATATTCGCCTGCGTTGCCGGTACCTCCAGGATTATGGGCCAAGGGATGGAAAATGGAATTAGCGTAGCCAGATGTTTGTTGGCCAGCTTGGACGCAATGGGCCAATTGGCCACTTTCTGTGCTGTAAACGTCAATGAATCTATATTCTTAAGTCCTGACCAACTGCATCACTGGTTGCCGCTGGCGTACAATCCGTTCAGTTGGATATGCGAGGTCTGCCGACGTAAAAGTTTTGAAAGAGTAAACTTTATTTTCCAGGAGCAGAACTCCCCTAACTGTTGCTTGACCGAAGGAAACCTGATGCAGATCGTTAACGATCTGTTCACCGCCGGTACTGAAACTACAACAACTACTTTGCAATGGGCCATTCTGTACATGATGGCCTATCCCGATATACAAGGTAAAATCAGACCTCTGGCCTCCTGTAATGGGCTGAATTTCCCATGATGATAAGCGCAATAAGTGAAAGCGTTTCTGAATTCTCAGCGGTTTCATGCTGTTCTGGTTAATACTTTACGGGCGGGATTCTCCGACCCCCCCTCCCCGCCCGCACCCACCGGCAATGGGATTCTCCGTCCCGGCGGCCAGCCGATGGCGTTTCCCATTGTGTGGGCACCCCGACACCGTCGGGAAATCCGCGGGCGTGAGTGCGCTGCTGGCGAAACGGATGATCCCACCGAAGGAGAATCCAGACCTACATCTTTCTAAGAGCCCAAACAAGTACAGTGAGCTGAGTGGCTCCTTTCTCTGCTTATATGAAAATGGTTCTTGGAAAATCGCTCTTTCGATGGAAGTATTGAAATAAGATTAAGACCGAAACCTGCTCTGGTTTATTCTTTCATGGGTTGTGTTGCCCATCCCTAGTTACCTTGAATGATTGCAAGGCCATTAAACAGTCAGCCATATTCTGGAGTCCCATGTAGGCCAGACCAGACAAGGTCGGCAGATTTCCTTCCCTAAAGGGCACATTAGTGAAGCAGATGGGTTTTTGTGACAATCGATGATAGTTACAGAGTCTCCATTGCTCAGGCAAGCTTTCATTTCCAGATTTTATTAACTGAATTTAAATTCCACCAGCTTCCGTGGTGGGATTTGAACCCATTTCCCCGTAGAGCATGAGCCTGGGCCTCTGGATTACTAATCCAGTGACAATACCCACTGTACCACCATCTCTGGCTGTGAGAATCACAAAGTGAAATATGCATTTGGACAGATTCAACCGCGTTTTTAGGGTTGGGGATCTGCAGGAAGGTCCACCATAAGATCTACGCAGGTCACCGCCAAATTGGCGATCTGAGTGAGAATCATCCAGATTGGCCATTTTGGAAAATCCCGCCCACAGACTCTTCCAATCCTGCACACCCCCCACCACTCCCGCCAACACCCAATATGAACACATTCTTTTACTTGAGCAATGACACCCACTTGGGGGCAGCTGTACTTAATTACCAACTTATAATGTACCCTATTGCTGCACAACATCAACTTCGACACTGCGTCACACTTGACAATCTATCCCATGGCATTTTAACACTCTATTTACCTCGACACAGAGGTCTCGCAGGGACCTCCGTTGTTTCCAGGTTGTAACTAGCAGCACAGTAGCACAGTGGCTAGCACTGTTGCTTCACAGCACCAGGGACCCGGGTTCGATTCCCGGCTTGGGTCACTGCCTGTGCGGAGTCTGCACGTTCTCCCCGTGTCTGCGTGGGTTTCCTCCGGGCGCTCCGGTTTCCCCCCACATGTCCCGAAAGCTTGTTAGGTGAATTGGACATTCTGAATTCTCCCTCTGTGTACCCGAACAGGCGCCAGAATGTGGCGACTAGGGGATTTTCACAGTAACTTTATTGCAGTGTTAATGTAAGCCTACTTGTGAACCTAATAAAGATTATTATTATTATTATAACTACTTAAAAAGCACCCTGTTCTATCCTTTTTAGGGCCCAAATAGGTGACCTCATGTTTGCCAATATTCGCCACAGTTTTGACCAAATTTATCAAGATCTCTTCATAATTTGGTGTTGTCACTAGTCAATCAGTTATCGCTAACTTCTGCGAGCGAACGATTCACAGGAATCTTAGAGCAGGTTTACAGGGCCGGCACGGTGGCAGAGTGGTTGGCACTGCTGCCTCACGGCGCTGAGGTCCCAGGTTCGATCCCAGCCCCGGGTCACTGTCCGTGTGGAGTTTGCACATTCTCCCCGTGTCTGTGTGGATATCACCCCTACACCCCAAAGATGTGCAGGGTAGGTAGATTGATCACGCCAGATTGCACCTTAATTGGAAAAAAATGAATTGGGCACGCTCAATTTATTTAAGAAGGAAAAAGGTTTACAATGTGTTTATTTAAGCATATGCAGGGAGTGATGACTCAACAAAGCTCGCTAAAAAAACTCTATTGTTTACTGTCATGTGAGAGTACCTTTAAGAAATGGGTGTTTATTAAATAGCTGTAGTGGATGTACCTTTAAGAAATGGGTATTTATCGAATAGTTGCAGGGATGTCAGTGAGGGTGGAGCTGGGCTGGCTTTCACTTTCGCTTTGAACAAAAGCTGGTGTGTGTCTGTGGGTTTTTAGTTTTGTTTTGAGAGCTGGATAGCTGCAGGAAAAGCAAGCAGCCGTATAAGGATCTCTCTGCAAACTAAAGACTGTCTCCAGATCATTTGGGTGATTTTAAGGTGATAACTGCTCTCAGTAGAGAATTTAAACCTGATCGCTGTGTTTAAAAAGGGTCTTTTGTCTTATGGATGTTGCAAGGAAAGATTAAGGATTACTTATAGAATATTGTATCTGTGGGGATAATTGGTGTTGATAGTTGTTAAGATGTTTACTGTGGGTTTATAAAGTGTTAACTGGTTTCATAAATAAACATTGTTTTAATTTAAAAGTACTTTAACTCTCTGTTGCACCATACCTGTAAAGTTGGCCCGTGTGCTCCCCATAACCACAATCTATTAAAAGTTGAGGGTCAGCTGAACTCCATGATACACTTTGGGGTTCTCTAAACCCTGGCCCATAACTTTTACAAAATGTGGGACATATTTACATATTTTTTTAACACATTTAATACATTTTCGATCTGACGTAATACATATATCTCACTGAAACAGGTACATCTTGTCCTAGCCATGCACCCTTTCCAGAATCTTCTAGCTTATCTTGGTATGACTACGCACCCCCCCCCCCGCCCCCCCTTCTCGATCGGTACAAATACTAAGGTTCTTGCTATCTGACTCCAAAGCTTTGTCATCGCTAACGAGGTCAGTTAGGACTTTGTAATTTATCACATCGCCTCGGTCTTTAATAACTACATTGGCGAACTCAGACCTCGCACAGATCCTTCTGTCCCCCAAAACCTTCTCTGCTTCCACCATCCCAACTTTCCTGAGGAGATGGACTTAACAGAACCATTAATGGAGACCGGGGGAATTCCCATTTTTTATTGAATGACTTGGCAGAGCGCACCATTCCCACTTTGAGAAGCAGCACGTGGGCCAGGCCTCAACTGTTACCCCAATCAGATGCTTCTCCTTTGCTTTGCAGAGAGTTGTCAGAAGGAGATCGACCAGGTGATTGGCTGGTCACGTACCCCATCCATGGAGGATGCACCCAACATGCCGTATGTCAACGCTGTTGTTCACGAGGTTCAAAGATTCGGGAATGTCGCCCCTATTTCAGTTGGCCACGCAACGACACGGGACACAAGCTTCAGAGGATACACAATCAAAAAGGTGACTCTTTTTTTTTCTCCCGGCAGAGTGTGTTTCTATTTCCTGACTTGTCTCCGTCCCTCTCATCGCTTCAGTCCATCCCTGTCATTGCTCGGCTCTTCCTCGTCGGGGAGGCAGTGGTGGGGAGAGAGGGAGAGAGAGGGAGAGAGAGAGAGAGTGCAAGAGCGGGGGAGAGAGCGAGAGAAAGAAGAAAAATTGCTTCGTAAATGCAAGTATCGCCTTTGTCTGCCTGTGACAGTGGCATGAGAGTTCTGTTGAAGTGTTGTTTGATGTCAACAGTTAACATAGGACATAGAACATTACAGCGCAGTACAGGCCCTTCGGCCCTCGATGTTGCGCCGACCTGTGAAACCACTCTAAAGCCCATCTACACTATTCCCTTATCATCCATATGTCTATCCAATGACCATTTGAATGCCCTTAGTGTTGGAAAGTCCACTACTGTTGCAGGCAGGGCATTCCACGCCCTTACTACTCTCTGAGTAAAGAACCTACCTCTGACATCTGTCCTACATCTATCTCCCTTCAATTTAAAGCTATGTCCCCTCATGCTAGCCATCACCATCCGAGGAAAAAGACTCACTGTCCACCCTATCCAATCCTCTGATCATCCTGTATGCCTGAATTAAGTCACCTCTTACACCTTCTCTCTAACAAAAACAGCCTTAAGTCCCTCAGCCTTTCCTCATAAGATCTTCCCTCCATACCAGGCAACATTCTGGTAAATCTCCTCTGCACCCTTTCCAATGCTTCCACATCCTTCCTATAATGTGGCGACCAGAATTGCACGCAATACTCCAAATGCGGCCGCACCAGAGTTTATGGGGGGAAACCAGAGCTAAGCGGATGCTTGGCAGGGGAGGGGGTGGGGGGGGGGGGGGGGGGGGTGGTTGGGGGGGGGGGGGGTGCGGGGGGTTTGCGGGGGGGTGGGGGTGCTGCTTTGCTGACTGAAGGGGAGCCAGGTGAGGGGTATGGATGGAGAGTCAGGCGAGGGGGATGCCGGGGGGAGAGCTGGAGGAGGGAGGCGGGGGCACGCGGTTGGCCAAAAAAGGGAGATGGCTAATCGGCGGGATGGGGGGGGGGTTGGTTACCCCCTGACCAGGCTGATCACGTGGAACGTGAGGGGCCTGAATGGGCCGGTCAAGCGGTCCCGCGTGTTCTCACATTTGAAGGGATTGAAGGCGGACGTGGCCGTGTTGCAAGAGACGCACTTAAAGCTCGCGGACCAGACGAGGCTGAGGAAAGGATGGGTAGGACAGGTGTTTCACTCGGGGTTAGACTCAAATACCAGAGCAGTGGCTATTTTGGTCAGTAAACGAGTGGCGTTTGAGGCGGGGAGCATCGTGGCGGACAAGGGGGGCAGGTATATAATGGTGAATGGCAAGCTGCAGGGGGCCCAGGTGGTGTTAGTGAATATATATGCCCCAAACTGGGACGATGCGGATTTTATGAGGCGCGTGTTGGGTAGGATCCCGGACTTGGAGGTAAGTCACCTGATTATGGGAGGGGACTTTAATACGGTCTTGGGTCCGAGCTTGGACCCTTCCAAGTCCAGAACGGGAAAGAGGCCGGCGGCGGCCAGGGCCTTGTGAGAGTTCATGGGCCAGAGGGGGGGAGTGGACCCCTGGAGGTTTACGCGGCCAAGGCCGAATGAGTTTTCCTTTTTCTCCCATGTCCATAGAGTCTATTCGCGAAGAGACTTCTTCGTGTTGAGTAGGGTGTTAATCCCGAGGGTGGAGGGGGTAGAATACTCGGCCATTGCGGTCTCGGACCATGCCCCGCACTGGGTGGACCTGCGACTGAGGCAGAACGGGGTCAGCGCGCTCTCTGGCGACTGGATGTGGGGCTGCTGGCGGACGAAGAGGTGTGCGGGCGGATAAGGAGGAGTATTGAGAATTATGTGAGAGCGAATGACACAGGAGAGGTGACGGTGGCAGTGGTTTGGGAGGCTCTGAAGGCGGTCATTAGGGGAGAGTTAATCTCCATTAGGTCCCACAGAGAGAAGGAGAGGGCGGAGAGGGAGAGACTGGTGGGAGAGATACTCAGGGTAGGTAGGAGGTACGCGGAGGCCCCAGAGGGGGGGGTTGTTGAATGAGCCCCGGAAATTACAGGTGGTGTTTGACTTGCTGTCCACGGGGAAGGCAGAGGTGCAGCTGAGGAAAGCGAAGGGGGCAGTTTATGAGTATGGGGAGAAGGCGAGTAGGATGCTGGCGCACCAGCTGCGCAGGAGGAAGGCGGCCAGAGAGATTGGGGAGTGCGGGACAGGGAAGTCAACATGGTGCTGAGCCCAGAGAGGGTCAATGAAGTCTTCAGGGAGTTCTACGGGAGGTTATACAAGTCGGAACCCCCCGGGGAGGGGGAAGGGATGAGGCGGTTCATGGACCGGTTGAGGTTCCCAAGGGTGGAGGCAGAGCGGGTGCAGGGACTGGGGGCCCCGATTGGGTTGGAGGAGGTAGTCAGGGGGCTGGCAGGCAGGCAGACGGGCAAGGCCCCTGGCCCGGGCGGCTTCCCCGTAGAAGTTTATAAGAAGTTCTCGGAGCTGCTGAGCCCGCTCCTGAT
The DNA here is from genome assembly GCF_047496885.1 of Scyliorhinus torazame. Taxonomy (NCBI): domain Eukaryota; kingdom Metazoa; phylum Chordata; class Chondrichthyes; order Carcharhiniformes; family Scyliorhinidae; genus Scyliorhinus; species Scyliorhinus torazame. The sequence continues at coordinate 19,818,517 of NC_092735.1, read as the reverse complement.
GAGAACCTTCAATGAGGAAAGGAGAAAGGGATCCTCCCTCCGACAATGTCGCAGGCATTGATCTCGCTTATCCTGAAGGAGAAGGATCCGCTTCAGTGTGGGTCCTACAGGCCGATATTGCTCCTGAACGTGGATGCCAAGCTGTTGGCAAAAATTCTGCCCACCAGAATAGAGGACTGTGTCCCGGGAGTGATTGGGGAGGACCAGACGGGTTTTGTTAAGGGCAGGCAGCTGAACGCGAATGTGAGGAGGCTCCTGAATATTATCATGATGCCCTTGGAGGGCGGGGGGGGGAATGTGGTGGCTGCGATGGACGCGGAGAAGGCCTTTGACAGGGTGGAGTGGGAGTATCTGTGGGAGGCGCTAGGCAGGTTTGGATTTGGGGAGGGATTTGTAGGGTGGGTCAAGCTGCTGTTTCAGGCCCCTGTAGCGAGTGTGTCCACAAACCGGCTACGGTCGGAGTATTTCAGGCTGCATCGGGGGACGAGACAGGAGTGTCCCCTGTCCCCGTTGCTGTTTGCCCTGGCAATCGAGCCGTTGGCCATTGCGCTCAGGACTTTGGGGGATTGGAGGGGACTGGTGCACGGAGGGGAAGAGCACCGGGTCTCCCTCTATGCAGATGACCTGCTGTTGTATATTTCGGACCCGTTAGAGGGGATGGGGGAGATCATGCTGATCCTGGGGGACTTCGGGAGGTTCCCGGGCGATAAGCTGAATGTGGGGAAGAGTGAGCTGTTCGTGGTCCAGGGTAGGGGACAGGAGGAGAGACTGAGGGAGCTCCCGCTCAGGATAGTGGAGAGGAGCTTTCGGTACTTGGGGATACAAGTGGCCAGGAACTGGGATGCCCTGCACAGGCTCAACTTAACCCGTCTCGTGGAGCAGATGGAGGGAGAGTTTAAAAGGTGGGATATGCTCCTGCTTTCCCTGGCGGGACGGGTGCAGACTGGGAAGATAACGGTTCTCCCCAGGTTCCTCTTCGTATTTCAGTGCCTCCCCATTTTCGTCCCCAATTCCTTTTTCAAGAGGGTGAATAGGATTGTTACGGGATTCGGTCGGGATCAGGGCCGGTTCGCGCCGTCGTGAACCTCGATGGCGTGGGCACTTAGTCGCGGGAGCGGAGAATCGCGCCCCCTATCTCTTATATACCTTTCCAAGACTTTTCCCATAACAGAAGTAAGGCTCACTGGTCTATAGTTACCGGGGTTGTCTCTACTCCCTTTCTTGAACAAGGGGACAACATTTGCTATCCTCCAGTCTTCTGGCACTATTCCTGTAGACAAAGATGACTTAAAGATCAAAGCCAAAGGCTCAGCAATCTCCTCCCTAGCTTCCCAGAGAATCCTAGGATAAATCCCATCCGGCCCAGGGGGCTTATCTGTTTTCACACTTTCCAGAATTGCTAACACCTCCTCCTTATGAACCTCAAGCCCTTCTAGTCTAGTAGCCTGTATCTCAGTATTCTCCTCGACAACATTGTCTTTTTCCTGTGTGAATACTGACGTAAAATATTCACTTAGCACCTCTCCTATCTCCTCGGACTCCACGCACAACTTCCCACTACTGTCCTTGACTGCCCCTACTCTTACCCTAGTCATTCTAAAGAAACTACATACAATCTGTTAGTGTTCGAGTTGCAGTTTAAAAATGTAAATATTGTTTTCTTTTCATTTGTTTTAGTAAGTTTTGTTTATAAAATAACCAAGCCCTATTTCTTATATTATCACTCCTGGAATGTATATTATCATTCCTGGAATGAATCGATCTTCCCACACCGTCAGAAAACTTTAAAAGGTGATCACTCTGGTTCAGTCTCTTCGTCACTATTGAGAGCTGAATAGGCATCCACAATATTCTTAATGATGGCAGAGGCAATAGCAGAGTGTTATTGTCGCTGAATTGATAATCCAGGGGCTCAGGCAATTGCTCTCAAGACAGGAGTTCAAATCTGGTGGAATTTGAATTCAACTAATAAAATCTGGAATATCAAACTAGACTCAGTAATGTTTTTTTTTAACAAACAATTTTATTGAGGTATTTTTCGGCATTGTAAACAGTTACAGATAACAGGAATGTGCAAACATCAATATAAAACCAATACTTCAATCAAACCATACTGCACATGCCCGCTCCTCTCCCCTAGACACTGCTCACCTATTTATCCCTCCTACAATACTCTAATCTCTGCCCTCCCCCCCCCCCCCCTTTACCTCCCCCCCCCCCCCCCCCCCACCGCCGCCCCCTGCTGACGTTCACTCTCCCGCGAAGAAGTCGATGAATGGTTGCCACCTTCGGGCGAACCCCAGTACAGATCCCCTCAAGGCGAACTTAATATTTTCCATACCCAGAAAACTTGACATGTCCAAAAGCCATAGTTCGGTCTTCGGGGGTTTCGAGTCCCTCCATGCCAGCAGTATTCACCGCCGGGCTATTAGGGAAGCAAAGGCCAGAACATCTGCCTCTTTCTCCCCCTGGACTCCTGGGTCTTCCGAAACCCCAAGAATTGCCACCCCTGGACTCATCACCCACCCTTGTTTTCAGCACCCAGGACATGACCCCCGCAAATCCCTCCCAGTACCCCCTACGCTTCGGACATGCCCAAAACATGTGAACATGGTTCGCTGGTCCTCCTGCGCATCTAGCGCACTTGTCCTCTACCCCAAAGAATTTGCTCATCCGAGCCACTGTCATGTGGGCCCGGTGTACGACGTTAAATTGAATCAGGCCGAGCCTGGCACATGTTGCGGTTGAGTTTACCCTGCTCAGAGCTTCTGCCCACAGCCCGTCCTCCATCTCCCCGCCAAACTCCTCCTCCCATTTGAGTTTCAGTTCCTCCGTCTGGGACTCTTCCCCCTTCATGAGCACCTTGTAGATATCCGAGACTCTACCCTCTCCTCCTTCTCCTCTAGAGACTATTCTGTCCTGGATCCCTATTGGCGGGAGGCGTGGGAAGGATGGGACCTGTCTGCGTACACAGTCCCGCATCTGTAAGTACCTAAAGTCATTTCCCCTTACCAGCCCAAATTTTCCTCCAAGCCCCTCAAACTCGCAAAGCTCCCCTCCAGGAACATATCGCCCACCCCTCCCCACCTCCACCCACCGCCATGTTCGAAACCCTCCACCCATGTTCCCGGGGGCGAATCGATGGTTATCACATATTGGAGCCCAGACGGATGCCCCCCCCCCCCCCCCCCCGCCCCCCAACATGCCTCCTCCACTGGCCCCATATCCGCAGGGCCACCCCCACTACCGGGCTGGTGGAGTACCTGGCCGGCGACAGCGGTAGGGGAGCCGTGACCAGGGCTGTCAAACTGGTGCCCCTGCACGAAGCCGCCTCCACTCGCTCCCAGGTCGACCCCATACCCACCATCCACTTCCTTATCATGGCTATGTTAGCCGCCCAGTAGTAGTTGATCAGACTCGGCAATGCCAGTCCCCCCCTCGCTGCGGCTCCTTTCAAGCACCGCCTTCTTCACCCGCGGGGATTTTCCCGCCCAGACAAAGCTCATGATGATTTTGCCAGTCCTTTTGAAGAAGGACTTGTGGGATAAAGGTCGGGAGGCACTGGAAGATGAACAGAAATCTAGGGAGGATTGTCATCTTTACAGTCTGCACCCTCCCTGCCAGTGACAGCGGGAGTGCATCCCATCTCCGAAACTCCCTCTTCATTTGTTTCCACACCACCCTAGTCAAATTTAAACTTATGTATCCTGCCCCACTCTCGTGCCACCTGTATCCCCAAGTACCGGAAACTTTCCTCCACCAGCCTAAATGGCAGCTCCTTCAGTCTATTCTCCTGCCCCTTGCCTGCACCACAAACATCTCACTCTTGGCCATATTTAATTTGTACCCTGAAAACCGGCCAAATTTCCCCAATGTTTCCAGTATATTTTCCATCCCGGCCAGTGGGTCCGACACGTACAGGAGCAGGTCGTCCGCATAGAGAGAGACCCTATGTTCCACCCCCCACTAGTCATTCCCTTCCACCCCTTCGCAGCTCTCAACGCCATCGCCAACGGTTCTATGGCCAGTGCGAACAGCAACGGGGAGAGTGGGCATCCCCTGTCTGGTCCCGCGGTGTAGTCTGAAATAATCTGACATTATCCTGTTCGTCCTAACGCTAGCTTTTTGGGGCCTGTACAATAGTCTGACCCAATTAACCAGTCCCTCCCCGAACCCAAACCGTCCAAGCACCTCCCACAAATAGCCCCACTCCACCCAGTCGAAGGCCTTCTCAGCGTCTATTGCCACCACTACCTCCACCTCCTTGCCCGTCGGGGGCATCATGATCACATTAAGCAATCTTCTCAAGTTAGCTGTCAGCTGCCTGCCTTTCACAAACCCTGTCTGATCGTCCCCAATCACCTCCGGTACGCAGTCCTCAATTCTAATCGTCAGGACCTTGCCAGGAGCTTGGCATCCACATTGATCAGGGAGATTGGCCTGTATGACCCGCAGGATTCCGAGTCCTTGTCCCGCTTTAGTATCAGCGGAGATGGTGGCCTGCGACATCGGCGGCGGCAGGGTCCCTCTGTCTCTTGCCTCATTAAAAACCCTTGTCAGGACCGGTCCCACTATCTCCGAGAACTTCTTGTAAAACTCTACCTGGGTATCCATCCGGTCCCGGGGCTTTCCCCGACTGCATGGCCTTTAGGCTCCCCAATACCTCCTCCGCTCTAATCGGGGCCCCCAGCCCGTCCACTAGTCCCCTGCCTACTTTTGGAAGGTTAGTCCATCCAGGAACCTTTTCATCTCCTCCAGCTCTTCCGGGGGTTCTGAAGTGGACAGCTCACTATCGAAGTCCCGAAATACCTTATTCAGTCCTGCCGGGGCCTCCACTCTGCTCCCCTCCCCATCAACCACCCTACTTATTTCCCTGGCCGCCTCCTCTTCCTGAGTTGCTGCGCTAGCAATCTACTGGCCTTCTCCCCATGCTCATGCACCACTGCCCTCGCCTTCCTAAGTTGTTCCACAGCCCTACTCGTGGATAGCACCCCCAGTTCCGCCTGCAATCTCCGTCTCTCCCTGAGTAGGTCCTTGCCCGGGGACCCCGCATGCTCCTCGTCTATCCGGTGAATTTCCCTAACCAATCTGTCCATTTCTGCTCTGTCCGCCCTGACCCCTGTGAGCCCCGAATTGAGATCAGCTCCCCCCTCACTACTGCCTTCAGCGCCTCCCACAGGGTCGCTGCTGCAACCTCCCCCATATCGTTCACCTGCAAGTAATTTTGCATACACTTCCGCAGTCTCTCACATATCCCCTCCTCCGACAACAGTCCTACGTCTAACCTCCATTGCGGGCGTTGGTAATTTGCCCCCCCCCCCCCCCCCCTCCCCCCCCGACCTGCAGGTCCCACCCAGTGCGGGGCATGGTCCGAGATAGTGATTGCCGAGTATTCCGTATTCTTTACCTCCCCTACACAGTCCCTGCTCACGATAAAAAAATAAATCCTAGAATATACTTTATGAACATACAGAGTAGCCCTTTCCCGTCGGCTGTCGGGCTCTCCATGGGCCCACAGCCCCCATTTGCTCCATGAACCCTTTCAGCTACCTTGCCGTTGTTGGAAGTCTGCCCGTTCTGGGACAGGACCGCGTCCAGGCCCGGGTCAAGGACCGTATTAAAGCCCCCCCCCCCCGCCCCCCCATCATCAACTTACGCGAGTCTAGGTCCGGGATCTTCCCCAGCACTCTTTTGATGGAAGTCAACGTCGACCCAGTTCGGCCGCAGAT
>NC_092735.1:19786531-19812688 GCF_047496885.1 Scyliorhinus torazame | reverse complement strand
TCGCAATGGCTGTGACAACAATAATCAGTTGTCATAAAACCCCAACTGGTTCACTAATATCCTTCCGGGAAGGAAATCAGCTGTCCTTACCTGGTCTGGCCTACCTGTGATTCCAGGCCCACAGCAATGACTCTCTACTACTTTCACAAGGGCAATTTGGAATGGGCAAGAAATGCTGACCTTGCCAGCAAAGCCCTGAACATTGGAGAGGGCGGCAGAGGAGGTTTACCAGGATGTTGCCTGGTCCGGAGGGTGTTAGCTACGCGGAGAGGCTGAATAGACTCGGACTGTTTTAATTAGAACGACGGAGGTCGAGGGGTGACCTGATAGAGGTCTCCAAGGTTATGAGGGGCAGTGATAGAGTGGATGGGCAGGCACTCTTTCGCAGGGTGGAGGGGTCAGTCGCCAGGGGGCATAGGTTTAAGGTCCATGGGGGAAAGTTTAGAGGAGATTTTTTTACACAAAGGGTGGTGAGTGCCTGGAACGCGATGCCAGGGGAGGTTGTGGAAGCGGATACATTAACGGTGTTCAAAAGGCATCTTGACAAACACATGGATAGGATGGGTACAGAGGGATACGACACAAGGAAGTGCTGAGGGTTTTGGCAAAGGTTGGTATCATGACCGGTACAGGGTTGGAGGGCCGAAGGGCCTGTTCCTGTGCTGTATTGTTCTTTGTTCTTTTTACAGAGAATTGAAGAGCTTAGGGCCATGGGAGTACAACTGCTAATGGCAGAGCAATGAAGAATGAGGCCAGAGTTGGAGGAGTGCAGAGATAATAATAATAATCTTTATTATGTTACAAGTGGGCTGACATTAACACTGCAATGAAGTTCCTGTGAAAATCCCCTAGTCGCCACATTCCGGCGCCTGTTTGGGTGCACGGAGAAAGAATTCAGAATGTCCAATTCACCTAACAAGCACGTCTTTCGGGACTTGTGGGAGGAAACCGGAGCGCCCGGGGGAAACCCACGCAGACACGGGGAGATCATGCAGGCTCCGCACAGGCAGTGACCCAAGCCGGGAATCGAACCTGGGACCCTGGCGCTGTAAAGCAACAGCGCTAACTACTGTGCTACTGGCAGTGCCGCCTTGAGGCTTGAAGGGCTAGAGGAGGTAACGGTAAGTGAAAGATGAGACCACAAGGCAAGGGAAAAATGTGGGCAAGTAATTTAAAAATTGAGGTGCTGTTGAACCAATGATCAATGTCAGCCAATGAGCAAGGACTTGGCGCTAGTTGACCAGGAGAGTTTTGGATGACCACCAGTCTGCAGAGGAAGGAAGGTAAAATGTATCACCTCACACCTCTCTGCATTGAACTTTATCCGCCACTTGTCTGCCCTATTCACGAACATATGGAATTCCTTGCCCAGTGAAGCAGTAGAGGCTCCTTCATTAAATGTTTTTAAGATAAAGGTAGATAGTTTTTTGAAGAATAAAGGGATTAAGGGTTATGGTGTTCGGGCCGGAAAGTGGAGCTGAGTCCGCAAAAGATCAGCCATGATCTCATTGAATGGCGGAGCAGGCTCGAGGGGCCAGATGGCCTACTCCTCCTAGTTCTTATGTTCTTATGTCTATGTCCTTTTGAAGCTCAGGACTATCCTCATCACAGTTGTCAATGCTTCCAATCTTCGTACCAGCCCCAATTTCTGAAATCTGGCCAATCATTTGCAAAAATATGTTTACATTTCCATGGGCTGTGAGGTTCGGATATATCTTAAGAAAACCCTGTAAGCAATGGCTTGCTATGGGCTCTTCACATCCCAAATGCAAGTTCCATGGCAACATGAATCACTTGGGCCTTGTATCTAGGTAGAAATACTAATTAGTTATCCTGGCGACCCCAACTCCATTCTAACTCGGAATTAAGTAGACAGTTTAAAATACTACTGTTTATAAACGTGATGTTCCTAACACCTCCCTATAAGATTCAGAAACTAACAGTCTACCCACAGTCAACACAGATGCTCTTATCATTGTCTACCTTCTCCCCAGTAAGACAAATTGGGCCCCTTTTTAGCCTTTCAGGACAAAGTTACCCAAGTGTGTTGTCAGGCAGGATTCAAAAGTCACACACCCTCTTCATTCCGCCACGTTACCTTAACTTAAAGAGGCAGTCCCAAATTATAACGACCTTATAAATGTCATGTTTGCAACGCCTCCCCAATAAAAAATGAAAACTAATCACTGAAGTGGTGATTTTTCTCCAACGCTATCCAAAAGAATGCAACAACTTACACCATCCTACACATTTTAACAGCTAACCTACTGCACACAGTACAAGTGATACTCTCTCCCTTTTGTTGTCACATTTCGCAATTACACAATCCACACTGCACTCCCACACAGTTTAATTTGCTATCGCCAATTGCATGTGACAATTAAGATTTTAAATTTGCCTTGTATGACGCTTTAAATTTCTTCTTTTCATATGAATGAGAATTTTCTCTAGAGCTCGTGGCTTTGTCTTCCGTTACGTGTCGTAGTCTCACTTTCCACAGTTGGACAGTTTCCCACTACCCTAGATTAAAAGGTTGCACAATCAGTTCAGTCTGGGTAACTTTGCTAAGAACCATATAATTACTTGCAGGCAATCCCTATGATTTTTGAATTCCATTCGGTGTAAATCCAGACAAAATCCTCTGTCACAACTCCTCGTCTTACATGCTCCAATCTGTCCTTTTTATTCCTCTTTAAAATCAGACATCACATTGTCAACTTTTAAACACTGTTTGTGAACCACCCTATTCATTTTTGTTTAAATCCCTGGATCTCCATTCTCTTTCGTCGCTGGAAGTCCTTTATTAGCCAGGTCATAGAATTCCTACAGTGCAGGATGACACCATTCGGCCCATCAAGTCTGCACCGAACCTCCAAAATAGCACTCTAGCTAGGCCTACTTCCCATTTCTAGCCCTGTAACCCCATATAACCTGAACATATTTGGAACTAAGGAGATATTTAGCACGGCCAATCCACGCCCTACCCTGCACATATTTGGACTGTGGGAGGAAACCGGAGCACCCGGAGGAAACCCACACAGACTCAGGGAGAATGTGCAAACTCCACGCAGACAGTCACCCGAGGCTGGAATTGAATCCAGGTTCCTGGCACTTTGAGGCAACAGTCTCAGCTAGATAAAAAAATGAATCATTCCCCTCCTGTCTAAATGCAGGATTACGGATCTCTTTCACTGTTTTAAACAGTTTAACAAAAAGATTAATGAGAAGCGATCAGCACTGGAAATGCCAATATGTGTTGCCTATCCTTTATTGCCTTCTGAGGGCAAATAAGAGTCAACCACTGTGGATCTGGAGTCACATGTAGGCCAGACCATGTGAGGATGGAAAATTCCCTTCCCTAAAGGACATTAGTGGACCAGATGGGTATTTACAACAATTGGTGATAGTTTCACGGTATAACATTACTGAGACAAAGCTTTTGATTCCAGACTTTCTTTCAATTAATTCATCTATCGATTGAATTTAAAATCCATTCAGCAACCTTTGTGGGATTTGAATCCTTTTCGCCAAGACATTGGCCTGGTCCTCTGGATTACCAGTCCAGTGATGTGACCACTAAGTCACCATTTCTCTCCTCTCTCCGCACCAGCCCCTTCCTTCCCCCCCCCCCCCCCCCCCCCCCACCCCCGCCCTCACCCCACCACCATTTTGTTAAGGTCACGTTGAAGACCGGGCAGAAAATTCTCATTCTCTTTTTGTGCCTTTTGTCAAATTAGTTTGACTTATTTTCTCCGTGCAACACAAAATGTCCCCAGACCCTCTCTCACAAGAGCAACAGTTTCATCGTTCTGAAGCTTGAATTTGCCTTTCAGAACTCAAATTCTTCCTCATAGTTCCACAGTATCGGATTTAGTTACAGCCGAATCCTTTTGTTTTTAAACACTGTCTTCCTTTACTGCTCCATTTGCCAGGAGAGCCCCTGTTGAATTCTTCTTTGACACCTGTTTTTCTTTGTTGCAAAAATATACTTTATTCGTAAAATACCTGAAAGTGCAATAATATTCATGTTTTCTACATACATCATGTTGCACTTTGAGGTGCTTCATTGCAATTGCGATACATGTCAATTTCATCATATGCATTCTCCTGTGTCTTAGCTACTGCCAGCAAGTTTTATTCACTAAGCTTCAACCTGTTGTAAGGTTTGTTGTGAGTCTGAGATTTCAGCGTATTGTTTCACTCCGAAGATCATAGAAATTACAGTGCAGAAGGAGGTCATTCGGCCCATCGAGTCTGCACCGGCCCTTTGGGAAGAGCACCCTATGTAAGATCTAAGCCCACACTTCCACCCTATCCCCACGCTTCCACCCTGTCCCCGTAACCCCACCTAACCATTTTTGGACGCTATGGGCAATTTAGCACGGCCAATCCACCTAACCTGCACATCTTTGGACTGTGGGAGGAAACCGGAGCACCCGGAGGAAACCCACGCAGCCACGGGGAGAAGGTGCACACCCCGCGCAGGCAGTGACCCACACCGGGAATCGAACCTGGGACCCTGGAGCTGTGAAGCAACTGTGCTAACCACTGTGCTACCGTGCATTGACAGAACGTGAGGGTCGCTGGCTGGGCCAGCATTTATTGCCTATCCCCAACTGCTCTCTATTTCAAGGACCTTGCATGGTTTGGCCTACATGTGACTCCAGAACCAGAGTGGTTGCCCTCAAAAGATAATTAAGGATGGACAACAAATATTGGCATTTCCAGTGATGCTTGCATCCCATGAATTCTTTTAAAAACTGCTTAAAGCAGCGAAAGGTAACTGAAATCCTGCATTTAAACAGGAGGAGAACGATTCACTTATTTAGCTGGCTGAGAATTTATTTACTGAACTGGATAATTGAGAGTCAACCACATTGCTGTGGATCTGGAGTCAAATGTAGGCCAGACCGGGCAAGGATGACAGACTTCCCTCCCCAACGAGGGATTAACGAACCAGACGGGTTTTTACAACGATCGACAATGGTTTCCTGGGCATCAATAGACTTTTATCGAATTCAAATTTCACCATCTGCCCGTGGTGGGATTCGAACACAAGTTCCCAGAGCGTCACCCTGGGTCTCAGGATCACCGGTCCAGTGGCAATACCACTGCAGCACTACCCCCCCCCCCCCCACCCCCTTTCTTTTATTACCTCAGCTGACTAAGCTTCAGGCATTTCGGACACCTCTTGAGGCGAACAATTATTCTTTACAACGGATTTGGAGACAGGATATATATTTTTTTCAAGTCCATTGATCTTGCTGATATTTCCTTGTCTTTAACAAATTCACAGAATGTTGTGCAATTGCAGGAGGCAGCACATTTCCTTTAGCTAAATCACGCCTCAAGATTAAAGTTTGCATCATTATGGGGCAATTTTGACACAGCTCCCGCAATGAAAGAATAGTACAATTCGGGGAGGTGGTGGTTTTGTCACTGGGCTAACAACCCAGAGACCCAGGGAAATGCTCGGGGGAACCTGGGTTCGAATCCCATCAAGGCCGATGGTGCAATTTGAATTCAATACAAATCTGGAATTAAAAATCTAATGATGACCATCAATCAGTTGTTAAAAACCCATCCGCTTCACTAATGCCCTTTCGGGAGGGAAATCTGTCACCCTTACCTGGTCTGGCCTACATGTGGCTCCAGACCCCAATGTGGTTCACTCTCATTGGCCCAGCAAGCCACTCAATCCGAGGGCAATTAGGAATGGGCAACATTTGGGAATAACGACAAAACCACTGAGTTCAAATTCTCTCCATATTCTTTTCATTTCTGTTCTTCTACTCTACTGTTCATTTTCGCTCCTCTGATCTCTCCAGATTTCTGTGGCTTTGCAAACACCTTTTTGTTTGTGAGATACTTCAGGACCAACGAAAGACTCTAAATCTTAACTCTGTTCCTCTCCCTGCCGCCAGAACTGCTGACTCTTTCCAGCATTTTCTACTCTTGTTCCAGATTCTAGCATCTGTAGTATTTTGCTCTTATTTAGATACCTGACTCTCTTCTCTCTCCAGGTTGGGTGGATCGGCCATGCTCAAAATTGCCCCTCAGTGTCCAAAGATGTGCAGGTTAGGTGGGTTTCCGGGTTCGGGCGGGGGAGTGAGGTGCTCTTTCGGTGGGCCGGTGCAGACTCGATGGGCTGAATGGCCTCCTTCTGCACTGTGGCGATTCTGAGGATTCTCTGGATTCTTGATGGAACCTTTCATAAAATTCCTCAATATCCCTTAAGATGCCCTAAAATCCTTTCATTGACAACATCTAAGTTTTTCAAAATTATGTTCAATTTTCAAAATTTTGTACCATCTCACCAATACCGTTTCGTTTTCCCTCACATTCTCCACAAAAGTCTGATTCTGCCCCTTCTTCAGGTTTCTAAACTTTTTGCCTGTAAACGTTTGGAAGTAATTCATTCGTATCAAGCTCAGCACTCTTCACAGTATCAGGGTCATTAGATTGTCGATCTGAAAGTGATGAATACTCTCCTCATGCTTTCCCTACAAGTAAACTGTGCAATGGCCATTGGAATGTTTAGTAATTTTCTCAAAGGATATAAATACATTTCAATTCCATCCTTACCAAATTTAGCTACTGTTATACCGTCAATTCACTGTGAGACCGTGAGACCGAGTGAATACTAGGATTTATTATCCATGAACTCTCCTGCCAGTATCTGTTGTACAAATGAGTGCCACCCAGAGGTGGTCGGTCTATATAATCCCCCGGTGAGGGTGGAGCCAGAGGCGGAGCCCACTGGGGTTCCAGTACAGTACCTGGAAGTAGACCGTATTATCATTTCCAGGTCATGGGTCACCGCACTATACAGACAGTTCATACTTAGGTGAATACATTCACCACAGGTACCCATGAATATTCCTTGCTCAATCAAAACCATGAATACAGTTGACTCATCGTCAATTCTCTCTTTTACTCCTCGTTCCTGTAATCGGTCTTCACCTCCAAGAGCCGTGCCCGAGAGTGGCAGTCTTCAGGGTGCCGGACTAGCCAGAACTACACATCTGGGGAAGATCAAATTCGCTATCCGAGGGTCAGATGAGGGCTTCCACAAAGCGTGGGGGCCGTTCCACCAACTTGTTCCAGGATCTGTTTGAGGCCAACAGCCAATGAAGCGAGGGTGGGAAGAGCGGGGCGGGGGGCACACGGGAGCCAACAAGATTGCAGGGAACAAACAGGGAGGGGGGGGGGTCGCAGAGAGAGAGGGGGGGGGGAGGCTGGAGATCAGGCAAAACGGATATTGGGGCCTAGAGCAAGGCCACAAGGAGAGGAACGCCCAGAGAAACACTGAAAATAAGATTGGGAGGGTGAGGAGAAGGGGGTAGGGTCAAACAACAAAGGTGGGAGGGGAAGGGAAAAGGGAAAAATAGAGGATAATAAGTGAGCTAAGAAAAGATTTTAAAACGACAAAAGTAGGGGGCTGAGTGCGGGATGGGATTTGATACCAGGGGAAACATCTTGTATATTGTACCCGATGCACACACCCTTGTTGATTGGGCAGTGCATAAAATGAAAAACTTCAATAAAAACATTTTTTTAAAAACATGCCTCCTACATTTAAGGTCAGATCAATGATATCCACCACAAACAGCAAGGGGACCGGCACTGAGCCCTGTGGAACCCCACTGGAAACAACCTTCTGGTCATGAAAACACCCATCGACCATTACCCTTTGCGTCCTGCCTCCTAACTAATTTTGCTCCCAACTTCAAATTGCCACTTCCCCTTGAATCCGCAAGGCCTTCTATTCTTCTGACCAGTCTGCCATGTGAAACTTTATTTGGATTTGTTTATTTATTGTCACGTGTACCGAGGTACAGTGAAAAGTATTTTTCTGCAAGCAGCTCAAACAGTCATTTAATATATTAAAAGAAATTAAAGTAAAAAGAAAATACGTAAAAGGGCAACGCAAGGTCCACAATGTAAATACATGGGCTCCGGCATCGGGTGAAGCATACAGGAGTGTAGTATTAATCAGGTCAGTCCATAAGAGGGTCGTTCAGGGGCCTGGTAACAGCGGGGAAGAAGCTGTTTTTGAATTTGTTCGTGTCAACCATTCAGAACACACAATGGGATACATTTGGCCAGATTTAAGTCACAAAGAACAAAGAATAAAGACAAAGAAAAGTACAGCATACGAACAGGCCCTTCAGCCCTCCAAGCCTGTGCCGACCATGCTGCCCGTATCAACTAAAATCTTCTACACTTCCGGGGTCCGTATCCCTCTATTCCCATCCTATTCATGTATTTGCCAAGATGCCCCTTAAATGTCACTATCGTCCCTGCTTCCACCACCTCCTCCGGTAGCGAGTTCCAGGCACCCACTACCCTCTGTGTAAAAAACTTGCCTCGTGTGGTGTTGGGTTCTCTGGTGCACAGATGAGCCAACACAGTTGTATGTGGTACAACTCTATTTTATTTTAACTCTTATATACAGTTCGTTCTGGATACTCTGCACGTGCTGTCTCCCTGAGTGTGTCGTGTAGCAGGTCTCTCCTGGTCCTCGTCTCCAGCTAATACTGACCACCAGGTGTCGTGTTTGTGCTTTTATATCTTTCTGTGATTGGTTGTGGTGTTGTGTGTTCTGATTTGTCTGTTGGTGTGTCTATCATGATGTGTGTGTTTGAATATCATGACATCCCCCCTTTTTACAAAGATATGTGCCTACGTGGTTATAAATATAATCGTGTCGTGAGTGCATCTAAGAGTATGTGTGTGTGTTGTGTACAGCGTGTGTATATGACGTAACTATTTACATGGGGCGATGTCGGGTGCGTCACACTAACAAGGTTGTACCATAACAAAACATGAATGCGAGAAAAAAAACATCTTGAACAGTGGTCCGGTCAGACGATATCTGGAACGATAAACAACAACAGGTTATAATACAGAAGTGTTTGACTTTTTGAACGTATGAACAGCGTTATAAGTCCAGTCTAAAGGGCTGACCGCCTCAAGAATAGGCTGGTCCTCAAGCCGGTTCAGCTGTGGAGATTTGGGGTCACACTGGTTCACCTTGGACTGTTGGAGGTGATGCTGCTGCCGAAGTCTCTACGTTTCCATTTGTTGTACTTCGTGCAGTGCTTGGTTTTTCATTCGTGCAAATATAACATTCAACATCTTTGTTAGTGATGCCTTGGCTGTGGTTTGGTTCTGGTGGCGATGGAAGGGGCATGATCCGTGGCATCTCCACGAAGTCATCCTTGGGAACCAGTGGAGGATCCGGCGTGTGCGTACGGTTCAGTTGCGAGCATGGAAGGCGGCGCAAAGCTCGCTGATTGCGCCTACGCACCAATCCATCCGCCCTGCATGCCAGGAACAAGGTGGAGTCTTTTTTCTTTTTATGTTTGTGGTGGACGGCATCTTGTAGCCGATGGGTCGTTGCCATCGAAGAAGCACCATCACTAATATCATGCAAGGCGATGACTGTGCCAGATGTGGAAGTTGGCCGAGACCGTGCACGTTGGTTCCGGCCACCTGCTGTGCCGGAAGGGCGACTCCGCAGAGAAACGTCGAAGCATGTCGCCTTGGAGAGAGAATTGTTGCTCGCATCAACGTCTGGCGATGGCGCGAATTGGTGTGTCCGTCTTGGACCGCCGGTGCTGGTCGCCACTGCCGACCCAGTGGGACTGCCACGCGATCCATTCCCTGTCGCCGTGGCATCCGCCGTCACCCTGAGTGTGCCATCACCGAGGCCGCGACACCGCCCGTCCGGAGCAAGGTCTGGCGTGTGCGAATCAGAGTCGGCGCTTGGCTGCTCCCCATCTGGAGTCCGGTCTGCCTTCCGTCGATGCTCCCCGTCCGGAGTCCCAACAGGTTCACTGGAGGCAGCCGAGATTCCCTGAAGCTGCACTTCTGGAGTCGGAACATGCAGGAATGCACCGACCAGTGGAGAGGCTCGAGCCATCGAGGGTGGAAGCGGTGCGCCGCCACCGCAGTCGTCAGTGGTCCCACCGTGATCGTCGAGTGCCTCGGTACGCACTAGGCGAGGTCTGTCACCTTGCACCTTTTGCATGGGAAGTGGGATGCTGTCGTCACTCGTCTCACATCCCGTGGATAGATCCTCATTAGCAGCTTGCTGTTCACTAGGGTTGGGTAAATTGTCAGAGTTTTCATCTGGTGGTGCACACCATGTCGGTGGACTGTCATTGTCTTGCCGTTGTCCTTCATTTGGGCTTTTCTTCTTTGGAATTTTAAATCTTCCCCCAGACATTGCAGAACCTTGTTTATTACCCCCAAATTCTCCCATATGTATGGTCTCGAATATAGGATCCAATGTTTCTATCGACATTGTACTATTTTCCAAAGAACATTCCGTTTCACTTGTCTTCTCAGGTACCTCATATGTATCTTTGTCTAATGTACATGCCTTCATGGTCTCTGGGTCTGATTTTGCTGGGACTGGCATGGTCACAGTCTCTCTTTTACTGTTCTCAATTGCCCACATTATACTCCCCATACATAACTGCTTACTCACTGGGGTTAGTGTGGTACAATGGATAATCAAGTCGACCTTATCTGCATCTTCACCATTAGTGGAAAGCACACTTGGTTCACTTGAAACTGCTGCGGGTTTTAAATTCGTTATCTGGCTACTCGATGTCGGTGTCCTCAGGATTCTTGCTCCAATGTTCTGCTCATTTATCAGTGGAGTGTGTATAGGTTCAATGCAATTAATGTTCCCCTCAAGGTTTGAAGAGTCATTACTGACTAACTGCTGGTCTCCGAAGTTGGGACTTTGCGGCGTTGTGTTGAAGGGAGACATTTGTCCCTGCTGTAGAAATGATTCAGGTTGTGTTATTTCCATTACCTGAGGATCAATGTCTTGTCCATTTTTTCGATCCGTACTAAAACACTGGCAATTCTCAGTCTGCTCCTTGCAAGTTAAACATTCAATTAATTTCTTTAGCAAATCCTCAGCATCCTTCTGTGACCGTGCAGCATTATTAATCTCTGTTCGGCTATAATGATCCTGAAGGTCAGCGCATAAACCTTTTTTCTTCGGGCTTGGAAGAGGCGATTCCTTTGGCTTGTCTTCAGTTGGGCTGGAACAGTCTTCAGCGCTGTGCCCTTCATTGTAGCATGAGAGACCGTCATGGTCATGCTGCTGTGTAGTGGAGCATGGTAGGCTGTTATAGCCTTCTTGCTGTTCACGTGAGCATGGCAGACTTGCATCGTCTGCCGCTGGTTGGTCAGGAGAGGTTGCTAGACCCTCATAGTCTTGTTCCTGCAAGGACCGCACATTGGAGTCTTGCGTTGCTTCTATCGTGGAGGCTGTCCACGAGCTCTCTGTGGAGGCTTGTGACACTGGAGTCACTTCTTTTTCGTGCAAGGACTGCGCTCTGGAGTCTTGCGTTTCTGCAATTGTGGAGTCTGTCCACGAGCTCTGTGTGGAGGCTTGTGACTCTGGAGTCACTTCTTGTTCATGCAAGGACTGCGCTCTGGAGTCTTGCGTTGCTTCTATCGTGGAGGCTGTCCACGAGCTCTCTGTGGAGGCTTGTGACACTGGAGTCACTTCTTGTTCGTGCAAGGACTGCGCGCTGGAGTCTTGCGTTTCTGCAATTGTGGAGTCTGTCCACGAGCTTGCTGTGGAGGCTTGTGACTCTGGAGTCACTTCTGGTTCATGCGAGGACTGCGCTCTGGAGTCTTGCATGTCTTCTTTCATAGAGTCGGGAACGTTGAGCGGGACGTGGACCACGCTCTGTGTGGCAGCAGGGCGCTCTCCGTGTGCTTGCACCACTCCCTGTCTGTTAATGTCAGGCTGCAGCATCATCCTGCACTGATAAGTTGGGACGTCATATCTGCTGGATTGAAGATCCTCAAATCCGAAAAATGAATCCGCATCTGCGTCGGATTCAATGTGGGGGCCGCCAATGTGCAACACAAAAGGTTCGTCCGAGTCATAGTCGTATAGGACCACGGAGCTATCATTGGGCTCGCGAGGTCCGGAAACACTGTAAAGATCGTCATCGAAGTATTCGAGGTCGGAATCATCGGCTTGTGCGTAGGTAACTGCTTGTCGGAGGGTTCTTCGGAGGTCAAACTCATCTCCTGGGTCAATTTGTGGCAATGTGCTGTCATTCCAGGTGAGGGAAGGTTGTTTTACAGCTTTAACAGATTTTTGTTTTTTTGATTTGGGACGTTTACCTTTTAAATTGGATTTGGGACGTTTCCCCTTTAAATTGGTGCGGTCTGGGGCCTCTGACATCCTGACGCTCGGTATGTAGCACGTAGGAAGCGACTGCGCATGCTCAGATCGCTGTTCCTTTCCCGATGGCCGTTTTCTTGACTGCGCATGTGCAGCATCTCGCGCATGCGCGAACGAAACTTCCGGTTCTGCGCACTGCTCGCGCAACTGTGCTAGTGTGATACCTTTAGCAAGATGGCCGCCGACCTCGACCCATCGCTCTCTCAGGCCCGGGATTTCGGCCTCTGGGAATTCGGGCTCCGGGATCCCAGCCACGAGGTGAGTCCTGCCGCTTTTCTTACCTTTCCTTGCCGATTGGATTGCGTTTTCTTCACAGTACTTGGAGAATTTGTCCAGGACTGCCTGGTAATCGTACCTTTGCTGCCTCCTGAAGAACCTGAACCTTGTGAATATTTCTCTTGCCCTTGCACCGGCGATGGTGAGGAGAAATTCAATTTTTTCGCTATCATCCAGGTCTTGGAGTTCAGCTGCCACCAGGGACAATTTGAACACTTGCCGGAATCGCTGCCAGTTTTCGCGGAGATCGCCATAGCACTGGAGCGGCTGCGGAACCGGGAGCTCTATCATTTTGCCTGGGCACTGCTGGTTGTCTCTGTACACTGAGGTATGCCGGCAGGTATCGATCCACTCCTGTACCATGTGGTGTTGGGTTCTCTGGTGCACAGATGAGCCAACACAGTTGTATGTGGTACAACTCTATTTTATTTTAACTCTTATATACAGTTCGTTCTGGATACTCTGCACGTGCTGTCTCCCTGAGTGTGTCGTGTAGCAGGTCTGTCCTGGTCCTCGTCTCCAGCTAATACTGACCACCAGGTGTCGTGTTTGTGCTTTTATATCTTTCTGTGATTGGTTGTGGTGTTGTGTGTTCTGATTTGTCTGTTGGTGTGTCTATCATGATGTGTGTGTTTGAATATCATGACACCTCGTACATCTCTAAACCTTGCCCCTCGCACCTTAAACCTCTGCCCCCTAGTAATTGACCCCTCTACCCTGGGGAAAATCCTCTGACTATCCACTCTGTCTATGCCCCTCATAATTTTGTAGACCTCTATCAGGTCGCCCTTCAACCTCCTTCATTCCAGTGAGAACTAACCAAGTTTATTCAACCTCCCCTCATAGCTAATGCCCTCCATACCAGGCAACATCCTGATAAATCTCTTCTGCACCCTCTCTAAAGCCCCCACATCCTTCTGGTAGTGTGAAAGCCTCCACATCCTTCTTGTCCATTGAAGCAATGCTAAATAACGCTCACGGTTCCACTGCATCTAGGTTGAAACCCACCCTCCCCCACCCCCAACCGCCTCCGCAACCCTCAAAAATGTTAAATCTCAAAACTGTTTGGGAAGGTAAAACTCACTCATCAATCTGACAGTGACGATAAGCCCAGAACTATCCCCATCAAACCGCCTTCATACGTTAATGGACTACTCATGGAGGTGATTAAATCAAGCAGCAGTTCTACAGAAACAGAATCATACAATCACTACAGTGTAGAAGGAGGCCATTCAGCCCATCGTGTCTGCACCGACCCTTTGAAAGGCACCCCGCCTAGGGTCAGGCCCCCATTCTATCCCCGTAACCCCATCTAACTTTTGGTTAAGTTTTTGTGCTAACCACAGTGCCATGGGGGAGTATTTGCGAAAGTGGTTCGGGAGGGTTTAAACTAAAATGGCAGGGGGATGGGAGTCTGTGCAAGGAATCAGAGGAGAAGGAAACAAGGATAAAGACAAAAGGCAGAAAGGTGAATAAGGAAAGTGATGGGCTGTGAAACCAAGGGCCAGATTCAAACAGGGCCACAATGAACAATAGCGGGAGTGAGGCTAGTAATGTTAAAATGACAAGCTTAAAGGCTTTGTGCCTTTACGCGCGGAGCATTTGCAATAAAACGGATGAATTAATAGCACAAGTAGACTTAAACGGGTATGATATAATTGGGATTACGGAGACATGACTGCAGGGTGACCAGGGGTGAAAACTGAATGTCCATAGGTATTCAGTATTTAGGAAGGACCGACAAAAAGGAACAGGCGGTGGTGTGGCACTGCTGGTTAAAGAGGAAATTAACACAATAGTGAGAAAGGATATTAGCTCTGACCATGTGGAATCTGCATGGGCAGAGCTGAGGAACACCAAGGGGCAAAAAGCATCAGTGGGCATCTTATATAGAACGCCAAACTGCAGTGGTGATGTTGGGAATGGCATTAAACAGCAAATTAGAGGCGCATGCGATAAAGGAACATCTGTAATTATGGGTGATTTTAATCTGCATATAGATTGGGCAAATCAAATTAATAACAATACGGTAGAGGAGAAATTCCTGGAGTGTATACGGGATGGTTTTCTGGACCAATACATTGAGGAACCAACTAGAGAGCAGGCCATCCTAGACTGGATATTGTGTCATGAGAATGGAATCATTGGCAATCTAGTTGGACGAGACCCCTTGGGGATGAGCGACCATAATATGACAGAATTTTTCATCAAGGTGGAGAGTGACGTAGTTGATTCGGAGACTAGGGTCCTGAATCTTAATAAAGGAAACTACGGTGGTATGAGGCACCAGTTGGCTATGACAGATTGGGAAAGGTTACTTAGAGGGATGGCAGTGGATAGGCAATGGCAAACATTCAAACAGCGAATAGGGGAACTGCAACAACTATTTATTCCTGTGTGGCACAAAAGTAAAACGGGAAAAGTGGCTAATCCATGGCTTACGAGGGAAATTAGAGATAGTATTCGATCCAGGGAAGAAGCATTCGAATTGGCCAAGAAAAACAACAGGTCTGAGGATTGGAAGCAATTTAGAATTCAGCAAAGAAGGCCCAAAGGATTGATTAAGGAGGGAAAGTAGAGTATGAGAGTGAACTTGCAGGGAACATAGAAACTGACGGTAAAGATTTCTATAGGTACGTGAGGAGAAAAAGATTGGTGAAGACAAACGTAGGCCCCTTACAGTCAGAAACAAGGGACTGTATAATAGGGGACAAAGAAATGGCTAAACACATACTTTGGTTCTGTCTTCACAAATAAGAGCACAAATAAGATACCAGCAATGTTGGGGAATGCAGGGTTTAGTGAGAGGGAGGAACTGAAGGAGATCAATATTAGTAGAGAAACGGTGTTGGGGAAATTGATGGGATTGAAGTCTGCTGAATCCCCAGAGCCTGATAATCTTCATCCCAGAGTATTTAAGAAAGTGGCTCTAGAAATAGTGGATGCATTGGTGGTCATCTTCCAGGGTTCTATATACTCTGGATCAGTTCCTGCAGATTGTGGGGTAGCTAATGTAACTCCACTATTTAAAAAGGGAGGTAGAGAGAAAACAGGGAATTTTCAACCCTGAAACTTGATGTTAGTAGTGGGGAATATTCTAGAAGCCATTATAAAAGATTTTATCGAAGAGCACTTAGAAAATGTGGCAGGATCGGACAGAGTCAGCATGGACTTATGAAGGGGAAATCATGCTTGCCAAATCTACTGGAATTCTTCGAGGATGTAATGAGGAGAGTTGACGATGGGGAGCCAGTGGATGTGGTATATTTGGACTTTCAGAAAGCTTTTGACAAGTCCCGCCTAAGAGATCAGTGTGTAAAATTAAAGCACATGGGATTAGGGGCAGTGTATTGAGATGGATAGAAAACTGGTTGGTAGACAGGAAACAAAGAGTAGGAATTAAGGGGTCTTTTTCAATTGACCGGCAGTAACCAGTGGGGTGCCACAGGGATCGGTGCTGGGACCCCAGCTATTCACAATATATATAAATGATTTAGATGAGGGAACAAAATGTAATATCTCCAGATTTGCAGATGTCACCAAGTTGTGTGGGAGGGTGAGCTGTGAGGAGGATGCAGAGATCCTTCAGAGTGATTTGGACAAGTTGAGTGAGAGGGCAAATGAATGGTGTAATTTGAAGAAATGTGAGGTTATCCACTTTGGTCGCAAAAACAAGAAGGTAGATTATTATCTGAATGGCCATAAATCGGGAGATGAAAATGTGCAATGAGACTGGGTATCTTCATACACCAGTCACTGAAGGTAAGCGCGCAGGTACAGCAGGCGGTAAAGAAGGCAAATGGTATGCTGACCTTCATTGCGAGAAGATTCGAGCACAGGAGCAGGGATGTCCGCTGTAATTAAGCAGGGCCTTGGTGAGGCCACACCTGGAATGTTGTGTATAGTTGTGGTTTCCTTATCTGAGGAAGGATGTTCTTGCTCCAGAGGGAGTGCAGCGAAGGTTTACCTGATTCCTGGGATGGCGGGACTGACGTATGAGGAGAGATTGAGTTGGTTCGAATTGTATTCGCTGGAGTTCAGAAGAATGAGGGGGTATCTCATAGAAACCTATAACATTCTAACAGGACTGGACAGGGTGGATGTAGGAAGGACATTCCCGATGGTGGGGGTGTCCAGAACCAGGGGTCACAGTCTGAGGATACGGGGTAGACCATTTAGGACAGAGATGAGGAAAAATTTCTTCACCCAGAAAGTCATGAGCCTGTGGAAATCATTACCACAAGAAGTAGTTGAGGCCTAAACTTTGCATGTTTTCAAGAACAGTTAAATACAGCACTTAGGGCGAAGGGGATCAAAGGGTATGGGGGGTGGGGGGGGAGTGGGATTAGGCTATTGAGTTGGATGATCAGCCATGATCATAATGAATGGCGGAGCAGGCTCGAAGGGCTGAATGGCCTCCTCCTGCTCCTACTTTTTATTTCTCTATGCGATGGGAGCACGGGCGTTCTCCCCAGAGCCCGCGGCAGAGCATAAGGGTGGCGTAGCTGCTCAGCTCGTGAATAAGGTATTGTTTGTTACAAGTCCTTGGCCACCAGTGTTTGGGAATCCAGAACTCCCAAAAGTCCCATCAAGAGCTGGGGTTGTTTTTTTTTTATTCGTTTACACTGGTTAGGTCCGCATTTATTGCTCATCCCTAGTTGCCCTTCAGAAGGTGGTGGTGAGTTGCCTTCTTGAACCGCTGCAGTCCTTGAGGTGTAGGTACACCTACTATGCTGTTAGGGAGGGAGTTGCCCCAACGACAGTGAAGGAACGGTGATATATTTCCAGTCAGGGTGACCTGTGACTTGGAGGGGAACCGCCAGGTGGTGGGGTTCCCAGGTATCTGCTGCTCTTGTCCTTCTAGATGGTGATGGTCGTGGGTTTGGAAGGTGCTGCCTCAGGAGCCTTGGTGAGTTACTGCAGTGCATCTTGTAGATGGTACACCCAGCTGCCAGTGTTCGTAGGTGGCGGCAGGTTTGAATGTTTGTGGAAGAGGGAGCAATCAAGCGGGGCTGCTGTGTCCTGGATGATGTTGAGCCTCTTGAGTGTTGTTGTCACAACACACACAAGACGCGTGCATTTATGGACAGAGGGAGTGACTTGCACGGATAACTGCGAGGGTATTTGATCACCCATGCCAAAAAGGACAGGCTTTCCGGAATGAACATCAGTGTGAGTATTGTTTTAGCGGGGGGTTAGAGGGTGTAGCATACAGGCATACTCAAGTAAATCGAAGGGACTGTCGTGTTGGGTGTTCCGATACACAAACGAACCAACACGGTTGTAGATGGTACAACTCTGTTTTATTATTCTGTACAATAACTACTGTTAACTTCTGGCTGTGGTTCGTACTTCACCAGCTAACCTGTGGACCCAGCCCTAGCACTATCTTAGAGAGGCACTCAGCACATGGTGTCTGTCTGAGTGGCACGCTGTGAGCTCTGTGCTCTGAGCTATCTCCTGGTAGAATGAGCGGGAACTGTGGTGTTCCCTGTTTTATAGTGCGTGTGCTCTCACTGGTGATTGGCTGCGATGTTGTGTGTGTGTTGGTTGATCCAACTACCTGTCCATCAGTGTGTGCTGTGATTGCACCATGATATGTTAATGTGGATATCATGACAGGGACCAGTGGATTAACTTTTGTAAGCTACCGGTGAAGAGTTAAAAGAAGTTGTACTGAGTTTTGAGTCTTGACAATTTTGTCCCTACCCCAGACGTGTTCAGGTTCGACTCGAGATTTAGAGTTTGAGAGGGAAGATGCAGATTTATTTACCTATGGCTTTGCAGGGATATGCTTAAAGCATTGGTCCAGAATCATTGATCAGCAGTTAGAAGTGACCTCACTTCCCACGTTTATCGAATCAGAGTATACGATTTGAAATAAAGTGACCATTTTGCTCATTGTGCTTACACTGGAACTTCTGTAGGGCTCTCCAAAACATTTCACTTCCCTGCCCTCCCCCCGTAGCCCTGCAAAATTGTTTGCTTCAAATATTTCTCCAGTTCTCTTCTGAAAGTTCCTATCAAATCTGCTTCTCCTCCTCTTTCAGGCACCACACCCCAGGTCATAACAACTGGAGAGGGACGCCTGCTTCCTCGTGCCACCTCTCGTCCATCAGACAAACACCTTGAAACTTTGTCCTCTACTTATCAGAGCGCTTGTCACTCTCTCTTTGCAAATTTTAACATTAGGCAGCCGTCCGGCAAATGGCTCACAGCAAGACTACAAAACAATAAACAGTTCAGCAGGATGGGTGTGTACCTGTGAGATGTGAATATGAGTCAATTGCATCAAACCGCTGCAGAAAGGATAAATAGCGCAAAGCCAGAATGATTACCCGCGGCGACCTAGCCAGCTGAAAGTACCAAAGGCACACCCTGCCCCATCGACCGTGCAAAATCCCCCTCTCTGAACATCTTGGGGGCTGGCGCCAGAACTGGGGGGACTGTCCCACAGACGAGTCAAGCAAAATCTGACATGGTCATTCTAATGGAACCGTGCCCTACGGCCAATGGCCCAGACACCACTATCACCATTTTGGGTATGCCCTTTTTCACCGACAGGACAGACCCACCAGAGGTGGCGTGGCACAGTCAAGAGGGAGAGACCCTGGGGGTTTTCAGCATTATGTCTAGACCCCATGAATTCTCATGGCATCAGGTCAAACAAGGACAAGGAAGCCTCCTGCTGATTACCAGCTACTGCCCACCCTCAGCTATTGAATCAGTACTCCTCCCTGTTGAACACCACTTGGAAGAAGCACTGAGGGTGGCAAGTGTGGTATTTTAAGACAGAAGCCTTGCGGACCTCCAAGGTACAAAACAAACAAGAGCTTTATTGGGAAGGTGTTGTCACACAGGCTGCAAGAGATTCAGAGGTTATCGGGAGAAGGCAGGAGAATGAGGGTGAGAGGCATATCAGTCTTGATTGAATTGTGGAGCAGAGTCAATGGGCCGAATGGCCTAATTCTGCTCCTGTGTCTTCTGGTCTTAAGTGTTTGCTGACTGTTAGCCTGCTCAAACTGCCTATGATGTCATCATAACATCACGTGATGGAACTCTTAAAGTGACCCTGTTGCAACTGGGAACAAACATGAATACACAAGGGCAAGGCCACAGCATAGATTCTGGGTGGGGGGGCTTCAATATTCACCACCTAAAGTGGGTCGGTAGCCCCACTATTGACTGAGTTGGCCCAGCCCTAAAGGACACAGCTGCCACCTGGGGCATGGCGTGAGAGAACCAATAGGGGAGAAGAAAGCAATCTTTGGCTATGAATGGCCACCACACAGTCCCCGTGAGAATGAAGTCCCGTCTTCAAACTGAGGATGCCCTCCATCCTGCGGTGTGGCACTGCCACCATGCCAGCTGGGATAGATTCAGAACAGGTCGATACTCGGCATCCATGAAACAATGTGGGCCATCAGCAGCAGCAGTCTGTAACTGGCACATTCCCCACCATTCCCCTCAAGCTAGGGAGCTAACCCTGGTTGGATAAGGAGTGTCTGAGACCCAGAAGCAGCACCGGATATACATAAAGACGTGGTGCCAATTTGTTAAAGCTACAACTCAGGACAACATGCATGCTAAACGGCAGAAGCAGTATAAGTTCATAACTTCATAAGATATAGGAGCAGAATTAGGCCACTTGGCCCATCGAGTCTGCTCCACCATTGATCATGGCTGATCTCATCCTGTCCTTAACTCCACCATCCTGCCGGGTCCGCATAACCCATTACCAATTAAAAATCCGACTCACCCCTCCTTAAATTTACTCACTGTCCCAGTATCCACCGCACTCTGGGGTAGCAAATTCCACAGATTCACAACCCTTTGGGAGAAGTAATTTCTCCTCATCGGTTTAAAATTTGCTACCTCTCATCCTAAGACTTTGATCTCTCGTTCTAGAATGCCCCACAGGAGGAAGCATCCGCTCCACGTCTACTTTATCCGTACCTTTTATCATCTTGTATACCTCAATTAGATCGCCCCTCATTCTTCTAAACTCTAGAGGGTATAGGCCTAAACTATTCACTCTTTCTTCATACGGCCAACCCCTCATCTCTGGAATCAACCTAGTGACCCTCCTCTGAACTGCCTCCAACGCCACTACATCTTTCCTCAGATAAGGGGACCAAAACTGTGCACAATACTCCAGGTGCGGTCTTACCAATGCCTTGTATAATTGCAACAACTCTTCATTTTATTGACAGGCCTCAACAATCCCATAACTAATGAATCAGATTGAAGCTCTGAAGGTCCTGTCACATCTCACTGGAGCAGGAGGCTCCACAAATGTCCCCATCCTTAATGGTGGAAGAGCATTTGCAACCAGCTTCAGCCACGTGTCGAGTGGATGATCCGTCTCGGCCTACTTTTGTGGCCCCCTGCAGCACGGATGCCAGTCTCCAGCCAATTCGATTCACTCCGCCTGCTATCAAGAAATAGGTGGAGGCTCTGGATACTGCACCATCCTGGCTGTAACGCCAAAGACTTAGGTTCTAGGACTTGCCACGGCCCTAACCAAGCTGCTCCAGTGCAACTACAACACTGGCATCGGACCAACAATGCGGGAAATCGCCCAGTAATCTCCTGTTCACAAAAGGCAGGACAAATCCAATCTGGCCAATTACTGCCCCATGGGTCCACAATCATCAGCAAAGTGATGAACGGTGTCGTCAACAGTGCTTACCCAGCTTCTCATTGATGCTCAGTTTTGCCATAGTCACTCGACTCCTAAACTCATAACAGCCTTGGGCCAAATAGAATCTGTACAGAATCACAGAATTATTATGGCACTGAGGAGGCCATTCAGCCCATTGTGGCTGCAGTAGCTCTCCAAATGAGCATCATGACTTTTCCCTGCACCCCCCTGCACATTGTTTCCATTCAAATAATCATCTAACGCCCTCTCGAACGCCTCCATTGAACCTGCCTCCACCACACTTCCAGACAGCGCATTCCAGACCCCAACCACTCGCTGTGTCTGAAAGTTTTTTCTCGCATCACATTTGTTTCTTTTGCAAATCACTTAAATTTGCGCCCTCTCTTCTCGATCCTTTTACGAGCGGGAATAGCTTCCCCCTATCTGCTCTGTCCAGCCCCCTCATGATTCTGCACATAGGGGGAAAACTCTCCACTGGTTGGAGTACTTCCTGGCATAAAGGAAGATGGTTGTGGTTGTTGGAGGTCAACCATCTCAGTCCCAGGACATCACTGCTGGAGTTCCTCCCCTACCAACTTCAGTTGTTTCATCAATGACCTTCCTTCCAAATCGGAAGTGGGGATGGTCACTGATGATTATACGATGGTCAGTTCCATTGTCACGACCCCCTGGGCTAGTGCAGGGTCAATTCCAGCCCCACCTGACCCAGAGCCACAACACAGGTGAAGTTAAATTTTATATTAATTCCCATGGCTTTGGTTGAATTAAGTTGATCACAGTTACCGGGTTTGTAAAATTTTAACACAAGTAACCTTTTATTATTAACAATAATTATAATCAAGGGCGGCACGGTGGCGCAGTGGTTAGCACTGCTGCCTCACATGCCGAGGACCCGGATTTGATCCCGGCTCCGTGTCACTGTCCGTGTGGAGTTTGCACATTCTCCCTTTGTCTGCGCGGGTTTCACCCCCGCAACCCAAAGATGTGCAGGGAAGGTGGTTTGGCCACACTAAATTGCCCCTTAATTGGAAAAAAAAATTAAAAACAGCAATTATAATTAAATAGGCAAAAAAATACCCACTCTCTGATTCCCAACACCCCCACTTTCTAACTCGCCCCACCCTCGACGCACACACATAGACAATACAGAGGGAGGTGGAAAGGGAAGAGAATTAATGATAAAATAATAGAATAAGGGGCGGGACTCTCCATCCTGGCGGGCTAGTTTTCTGGTGCGGTGCGCCCCCGCCGGCAGCGGGATTCTCCGTCCCGCCAGCCAGCCAATGGGGTCTCCCATTATGGGGACCCCCCCCACCAATTCCATCGGGAAATTCCCGGACATGGGTGCGCTGCCGGCGCAAGGGAGAATCCCACCAGCAAAGAAACCAGCCCAGGATTTTTGATTCAGATCGATGTCTTCAAATCAGTTTCTTTCTTCAGGTTAGGACTTCAGTTGGGTACATCCTTTTCCTCCAGCAGCAGCGAGAGGGAGAAAACACGTCCTCTTCCTTCGAGGGTCTAGAGGCTCCTGGAAGGTTCTCTCGAAAAACGAAACCTCCTGGCAGGAACCAATCGCTGACTGTTGTCAGACAGAACACTGTCCCTGGGCATCCCACTGGTTGCCATTCGACCCGACTTCCTCCAAAACTGACACCTGAGATTCACCCGGCGCCAACGAGTCTGGTTTATTGTCTCCAGAATACAAAACCTAGAAACACGCTGTACTGGCAAGCAGTCTTCTGCTTAAAGGCACATTCCGATTATGGGTCCACAGAACAAAGATAATAAAACAAAATAAAGAAATGGGAAGAAAGGAAATGAACAGGGAGGCTTCTTAGACCATTCACAACTGAAGTAATCCATACCTGCATGCAGCACACTGGACATCATCGAGGCATGGGCTGATAAGTGGCAAGTAACATTGTACCATACAAGTTGCAGGTGATGATCATTCTAACAAGTGAGTTTTTGACCGTCTCCCCTTTGACGCTCAATGTCAGTATTGTCATTGTATCCCCAATCGTCAAGATTTCTGAGGGTTATAATTTCAGAGATTTCACTGGGCCACCCATATAAATACTGTGGCTATAAGAGCAGGCCAAGAACTCTGCAGCGAATAACTTTCCCTCTGACTCCCCAAAGCTTTCCACATCAACAAAGCACAATGTAGTGCGATGGGATACTCCCCACTTGCCTGAGTGCATCTCCAACAGCACTCAAGAAGCTCAACACCATCCAGGACAAAGTAGCCCACCTGACTGGTGCCACATCCACCACCTTACACCATTACATCCTCCACCTTGGGCCACCGTGGCAGCGGTGTCTGCCATCTATCAGGGCAAGTTGCCAAGCTTCCTTCAACAGCACCTTCCAAACCTACAACCTCTACCACTCAGAAGAAGTGCAGCAGACTTGAGGGAACAGAACTGCCCTGCACACACCGTCCTGACTTTGAATTACATTAAATATTGAATATGACGGTGCAGAAGGAGGTCATTCGCCCCACTGAATCTGCATCGACCCTTTGAAAGAGCTCCTCACTGAGGCCCACTCCCCTGTAACCCCGTAACCCAACCAACCTACACATCTTTGGACACTAAGGGGCAATTTCAGCACAGCCAATACACCTAACGTACGCATCTTTGGACTGCAGGAGGAAACCGGAGCACCCGGGGGAAACCCACGCAGACACGGTGAGGAAGTGACTCCTCACAGTCACTCACCCAGGGCCAGAATCGAACCCGGGTCCCTGGCGCTGTGAGGCTGTGGTGCTAACCACTGTGCCGCTCCTCTTGGGTGAATGCATGTAATTTTGTAGAAGAGCAAGGTGGAGGTGGGAGGTGGGATGGTTTCACCAGGTGTCCTGGCCAATATTTATTCCTTAAGCACCATCACAAAAACAAACTCTCCGGGCATTATCACGTTGCTGGAAGTGGAATCTGTATTCCCAACATTACAGCAGTGACCACACTTCCTATACACTGCAAAGTGGCTGTAACACGACTGAGGCACTTACTTAGCATTAACCTGCTCACTGATGTTCAGTTTCGCCAAGGGCACTCGACCCCTAACCGCGCAACAGCCTCCGTCCAACCAGCGGTGGAATCGCTCTCCACTGGCCGTGGCTATTAAAGTGCTTTGTGGGTGGCTGAGGTCTCAAAAGGCTCTATCTAAATGCAGGTCGCCGTTGAGTTACCCGGAGTGGGAGTGCGGAGACTCTTGTGTGTGTTTGAACGGTGCCCTGGGACTTTGTGGTTAGCTAATCGGAAAATGTACAGAGAAAAGCATCTTTCAGATTGGCAGGTTAGGAAATTAGGTTTGCCTTCAAGCTTATTATAGCAATAATGACTCATGTTATATCCTGTCTGCCATACTTCAGCTGGCATCAGGATGATGTGGGTATAGGAAGGATCAGAGTAAAGAATTTCTTCCACGTTTCGACCAGAAAAGGTACGTTCTTTAGATATGTAACTCATGCCTTAGTGACTACTGGCTCACGATTTATTACTATGTGGCACAAGGACTAAAAAAAAGCACTTGCATTTATAGTGCTTCTCATGACATACCAAAGTGTCTTACAGTCAATGTAACACTTTTTTGTAATGCCAGGTAGGAATCAGAGCAACCATTTTCTGCTCTGCAATCTCCCACATTTGGTAATGCGATCAATGATCAGGTCATTTGACTTTTAGTCAAGTTGCTTGAGGGATAAGTATTGGCCAGGATCCCAGAGAGGATTCCCCCCTACTCCTCTTCGGAGTTGCACCCCAGGGGGTCTTTTATATCCTCCGTGGAGCCCAATGGAGGTTTCGCATCCCGTCTGACAGAAGGCAGCTCCAACAGTGCAGCACTCCCTCGGTCCTGCACGAGGAGGTTCAGCCTGGGTTCTCTGCTCAAGTCTCGCCGAGTGAGATTTGAACCCACAATCTTCTGACTCAGAGCTGAGAAGTGCTACCCGCAACCAACACCTATTGTCGGTACGGAAGTGTCATACTAGAAAGACAATGGACGTGATGGGCCAAATGGCCTCATTGAGTGCCTCTGACGATATTGCCCTGCGGTTCAAACGTGTACAAGGTCGATAACATCTTAGATATGAGCGAGGTTTTGCTTCAATTGCAGGTTGGTGATTCTTTTCCAGTAATTTATATGATGAGATTTGGCAGAGGGTTTTCTCAGACAAAAGAAGGACAGAGACTACATGACGTGGAAGGAATGGAGTGGCTGAGGCAGTTAACCCGTCTTCCCACACATCCTTATTGCATTCAATGAGACAAACCAGTCCAAGGAGATTTATCTCATAACAAATCACGAGTGATGTGCCGCTGAACTATGGTCAGGATTTTCCGCCTGTCACCACAACTACCGTGCGGCAGGTTTTCCGCCATCAGACATGGCCCGCCATTGGCCGCCCCCGGAATCTTCTGATCACGTTGAAGCCGATGGCCACTTGCAATGCTCACCGACCGCGCTGCTGGGGAACTTACGGCAGACAGGTCACCGGAAAAATCACACTCTAAGTTGGAAAAATGAGAGGCGACCTCATTGAAACATATCCGATTCTGAAGGGAGT
This sequence comes from Scyliorhinus torazame, assembly GCF_047496885.1. Classification (NCBI taxonomy): domain Eukaryota; kingdom Metazoa; phylum Chordata; class Chondrichthyes; order Carcharhiniformes; family Scyliorhinidae; genus Scyliorhinus; species Scyliorhinus torazame. The sequence continues at coordinate 19,786,945 of NC_092735.1, read as the reverse complement.
TTGACAGGGTTTGAGAGGTTGTTTCTGCCGCTCGCGGAATCTAAACCCCGGGGGTTGGGGCTGGCACAGTCTCAGGATGAGGGGGCCGATCTCTTATGACTGAAATGAGGAGGGACTACTGCACTCAGAGTGTTTGTGAATCTTTGGAATTCTCTGCCCCAGAGGATTGTGAGTGCTCCATTGTTGGAGATATATAAGGGCCGGGATAGGCAGACCTTTGGCCTCCCGCTGAATTAAGGGATATGGGGAGCAGGCAGGAAAGCGGAGTTGAAGTTTATGATCAGCCATAATCATATTGAATGACGGAGCATGCTTGATGAGCCGAATGGTCAACCTCTGCTCCTATATCTTGTTTTCTTGTGGTTTTGTTGATCTGACTCCCCCAGGCTCTGAAAACTAAGCTGCTCTATCAGA